>NC_053429.1:80659737-80874241 GCF_007990345.1 Gossypium hirsutum
GCATGGTTGATTATTTGGTGTAAAATCATGATATGGCAATAGTGTAGTAGGGGGATGTTGACAATGATTAGCCTTTAGCATGGCTAGTCATGATCATAATTTGTGATATGTATGACGAATTACTAGTTAGATCAAGGAGAAATCACGAAATGGGCATAGTTGCTTTCGTAACAGATGCTGGCAGCAGCAGTGACGTGAGATTGAAAAATCACTAAAAATAGTAGGAGTGGAATTAATTGATGAATAAATATGTATTCGAAGCTCGATGACTCTATTTCATATAGAAGCAACAAAAAGATCATATGGACAGTATGTTAAGAGATATTCAGGTTCTCGTGAGACAGGGCCAGAACGGTTTCTGGATTCCCTGTTCCGACTTTGGAAATTCATTATAAATTAACCAGAGATAATTAGAAGTCATACCATATATGTATAGATTCCTCTATGAGTCTAGTTTCTATAGAAAGAAAACGAATCAGTATTGAATCTCTGCAGGAGATATCCAAGTCGTAATGCCAAAGGTCAGTGTAGTCGATCCTGTAACATGGGAGACTTTGACTAATAAACTGTACTAATGGCCAGACCAAAAATTCTAGAAAAAAATGTGTAGATGGCATATGAGTCTATTTCAGGGAAAATTACGGAACTGGATTCGAGTTTCATAACTCAAATATGATTTGTTTTAAGCGACTAGTACGCAGACTGGTAGCTTGTCTCGGAAATTTTTTAAGTGGTTTGAAGTCTGTTAACACTTCGTGTTCGACTCCGGCGACGGCCTGGGTTCGTGGTGTACATTTGATTGGTATCAGAGCTATGGTTTAGTCGGTTCTAGACTACCATAGCACTATGAGTCTAGCTATACATGCCGAATGTTAATGTTTAACTGTGTGATGACTTCTGACGGTTAAAATTTATGTTTGATTAGTAAATGGATCCCGGTGTAGAGAGAACCTTGGCGGATGACATTGAAAGTGTAGCGGCTGCTCCTGCACAAGGGACACCGCCTGTTGAACCTCAGTCATCTGCGAATAATCAAGGTGAGGGGGCTAAACAAGCCTTCTTTACCATGATGAATGAGTGGGTCGCGCAGTATGCCCGAACCAATCCGGTGTCCAACAATTCCCGAATTGAATAATCCACCCCCGGAGCCAGTAATGCCATCAGTTACTGATCCTGTGAGGCTGAGTAAGCCACCTGTAGACTTGATTAGGAAGCGCGGGGCTGAGGAGTTCAGGGCCATAGTTACTGATGATGCTGAAAGGGCCGAGTTCTGGCTTGATAACACCATTCGGGTGTTTGATGAACTGTCATGCACACCCAATGAATGTCTAAAGTGTGCTATATCCTTGTTGCGGGACTCAGCCTACTATTGGTGGAGGACCCTGATTTCCATAGTCCCAAACGAACGAGTAACTTGGGACTTCTTTCAGACGAAATTTCGAAAGAAATATATTAGTCAACGGTTCATTGATCAAAGCGTAAGGAATTCTTGGAACTCAAGCAAGGCCGTATGATAGTATCTGAATACGAACATGAATTCGTAAGACTCAGTAGGTATGCCCGGGAGTGTGTAGCTGATGAGATTGCCATGTGCAAAAGATTCGAAGAAGGATTGAACGAAGATTAAAGCTACTAATGGGTATTTTGGAAATAAAAGAATTCGTAACACTAGTCGAACGAGCCTGCAAGGCGGAAGAACTTGGAAAGGAGAAGAAGAAGGCTGAATTTGAAGCTAGAGACTATCGTAAAAGATCAACGGGTAAAGCTCCGTTCTCAGCCGTAAAGAAGTTCAGGGAGGACACTAACAAGTCGAGGACGACTGCGGGAATTCCATCAGAGCAAGACCATCGACGGACTCCCGAGCTACTTCGGTAGCTAGTGTAGGCAATAATCGTCTAGAGAAACCTGAATGTCCCCAATGTGGAAGACGACACATAGGTGAATGTTGGGGTAAGTCTATTAACAGGGCCTGTTACGGATGCGGTTCGAAGGACCACTTCATTAGAGATTGCACGGAGCTTGATGAGAAGAATAAGATTCAAGGTGCAAGACCTAGTGGAGTGACAACTAGAGGTAGACCACCGAGAATTTTAGGAGGTAGGGGTGGTAGTCAGAGAGGGACCTCTGATACGGCTGTTCGAGCCGAGAACCGTACTCCTGTTAGAGCATATGCCATTCGCGCACGAGAGGAGGCATCCTCCCCTGACGTTATTACCGGTACTTTTACACTCTTTGATACTAATGTAATTGCTTTGATTGACCTCGGTTCTACTCATTCTTACATATGTGAAACCTTAGCATCCAGTAAGACTTTACCTATTGAGTCTACTGAGTTCGTAATTCGGGTGTCAAACCCCTTGGGTCATTACGTGCTTGTCGACAAAGTGTGTAAGGAATGTCCCCTAGTAATTCGAGGTTCCTATTTTCTGGCGAACTTGATGCTTTTGCCATTGGATGAATTTGATGTTATTCTTGGTTTGGATTGGCTGACCGCGCATGATGCGGTTGTGAATTGCAAAAGCAAGACTATTGATTTGAGGTGCGCAAATAACGAGGTAATCCGAGTTGAGTTTACGGATTTGGAGGGGTTGCCAGCTGTAATATCAGCAATGTTGGCCCAGAAATATGTAAGAAAAGGGTGCGATGTACTTGATGATAAAGAATTAGAAAAGAAACCCGAATCTGTGCGGGTGGTTTGTGAATACCCGGATGTTTTTCCTGAAGAAATACCGGGTTTACCACCTGTTCGGGAGGTAGAGTTTGGTATTGAGCTTGTACCTGGGACTACGCCGATTTCGATAGCTCCATATCGTATGGCACCAACCGAGTTAAAAGAGTTAAAATCTCAGTTGCAAGAATTGACGGATAGAGGTTTTGCTCGACCAAGTTTCTCACCTTGGGGTGCACCAGTATTGTTCGTGAAAAAGAAGGACGGAACCATGAGGTTGTGCATTGACTATCGTCAACTGAATAAAGTGACGATAAAGAACAAATATCCGTTGCCGCACATCGATGATTTGTTCAACCAACTGAAGGGAGCCTCAGTGTTCTCAAAAATAGATTTGAGATCGGGCTATTATCAGTTGCGAATTCGAGATTCGGACATACCCAAAACTGCTTTCAGAATGAGGTACGGTCACTACGAGTTCTTAGTGATGCCGTTTGGGCTCACTAATGCCCCTGCGGTATTTATGGATTTGATGAATCGGATCTTCAGACCATATTTGGATCGGTTCATAGTTGTGTTCATTGATGACATCTTGGTCTATTCAAGAGATGAGATCGAACATGCTGAACACTTGAGATTAGTGTTGCAAGTTTTGCGGGATAAGAAGTTATATGCTAAGTTCAGTAAGTGTGAGTTCTGGTTAAGAGAGGTTAGCTTCTTGGGTCATGTGGTATCCGCATCGGGTATTCGAGTTGACCCGAACAAAATCTCAGCCATACTTAACTGGAAACCTCCGAGAAATATTACTGAGGTTCGGAGCTTTTTGGGACTCGCCGGTTATTACCGACGATTTGTCAAAGGTTTCTCGATGATAGCCACACCAATGACGAAGCTACTTCAAAAGGATGCTAAGTTCGAATGGAAGGAGAAATGTCAGAAAGGCTTCGATCAACTGAAAACTCATTTGACTGAAGCTCCAATTTTAGTGCAACCCGAATCAGGCAAAGAGTTTGTCATTTATAGTGACGCATCCCTACTCGGGTTGGGTTGCGTATTGATGCAAGAAGGTCGAGTTGTGGCCTATGCGTCGAGACAATTGAAGCCACACGAGAGAAATTATCCAACCCATGATCTCGAACTAGCCGCCATCGTATTCGCTTTGAAAATATGGCGACATTACTTGTTTGGCGAAAAGTGCCATGTATTTTCGGATCACAAAAGTCTCAAATATTTGATGACTCAAAGAGACTTAAATCTGCGACAAAGACGTTGGCTTGAGTTGTTGAAAGATTACGAGCTTGTTATTGATTACCACCCGGGAAAGGCTAATGTGGTTGCGGACGCCTTAAGCCGAAAATCGCTGTTTGCTTTACGACCGATGAATGTGCACTTGTCTGTTCTACCCGACAATGTGTTAGTAGCTGAATTAAAGGCCAACCATCATTGATTCATCAAATTCGTGAAGCTCAGAAAGTCGACGATGAATTGGTTGCAAAACGAGCTAAATGTATTCCGAATATGGAATCCGAATTTCAAATTGATGATGACGATTGTTTGAGGTTCAGAAGTGGGTTGTGTGTTCCAAGAAATTCAGAACTCATTTCGATGATTCTGAACGAAGCTCATTGTAGCCGAATGTCAATTCACCCGGGGAGTACGAAAATGTACAACGATTTGAAACGACGGTTTTGGTGGCATGGTATGAAACGGGACATCTTCGACTTTGTTTCGAGATGTTTAATATGTCAACAAGTGAAAGCGGAACATCAAGTGCCTTCAGGATTACTTCAGCCGATCATGATTCCCGAGTGGAAATGGGATCGAGTCACAATGGACTTTGTGTCCGGACTACCATTGTCAACAAGTAAGAAGGATGCGATTTGGGTTGTTATTGATAGACTGACTAAGTCGGCTCACTTTATCCCCGTGCGTACGGATTTTTCATTGGATAAACTAGCCGAATTGTATGTTTCTCAGATTGTGAGATTACATGGAGTACCTATTTCTATCGTGTCGGATAGAGATCCGAGATTCACCTCACGATTTTGGAAGAAATTGCAAGAAGCTTTGGGTACCAAGCTGCATTTTAGCACCGCTTTTCATCCCCAAACCGATGGTCAATCTGAGCGGATAATTCAGATACTCGAGGATATGCTGAGATGCTGCATCATTGAGTTTAGTGGTTCATGGGAACGGTATGTACCTTTGATTGAATTCGCTTACAATAATAGTTTTCAATCAAGTATTAAGATGGCACCTTACGAGGCTTTGTACGGTCGTAAATGCCGTACACCATTGTTTTGGACCGAGCTCGGTGAAAGTAAAATTTTCGGAGTTGATTTGATTAAGGATGCCGAACAGAAAGTAAAGGTAATCCGTGAAAGTCTGAAGGCAGCCACAGATCGTCAGAAATCGTATGCGGATTTGAAACGAAAGGACATTGAATATCAAGTGGGAGATAAAGTGTTTCTTAAAGTTTCGCCTTGGAAGAAGGTACTCAGATTTGGCCGTAAGGGCAAGTTGAGCCCGAGATTCATTGGGCCGTACGAAATCTCGAACGAGTTGGTCCGGTTGCATATAGATTGATTTTGCCCCCTGAGCTTGAAAAGATTCACGACGTCTTTCATGTTTCGATGCTTCGACGCTATCGATCTGATCCATCGCACATAATTAGCCCATCAGAGGTTGAAATTCAAGCCGATATGAGTTATGAAGAAGAACCGATGCGTATCCTAGCTCGTGAAGTAAAGGAGTTGCGGAACAAAAGGGTTCCGTTAGTGAAGGTGTTATGGCTCAAACACGGGATCGAGGAAGCTACTTGGGAAACCGAGAGCTCGATGAAAGAACGATACCCAAACCTATTTACCGGTAAGCTTTTCGGGGACGAAAATTTCTTAAGTGGGGGAGAGTTGTGACAGCCCAAAATTGACCCTAGTCGGGAAGTGGTTTCGGGACCACAAAACCGAGCCATAAAAATAATTTATTTCCATATTCTATGCTTATTATGTGTGTACATGAGTATGTGGAAGTTTCATTCTCCAATTTTGCCAATTGCATGAGAAATTATTAAATAGGGATCGATATGAGACATGGTGAAAATATGATAGGCTAATTTAAAATGGTCTATTAATGCATGTTGTGAAAATGATGGGTTTGCATGTCAAATTACCCAAAATTTGAGCTAGTGGTTGGCCATGCTATGGGTGGAAACATGTTGGGAACATGTTGGCCTAGTGAGGTATGTAGGAAAAAAATAAAATAAGGAGTATGGGTAATAAAGAAAGGAAAAACAAAAAAATGAGTGGTTGTTTCCCCCCCCCCATTGCCGTGAGCTAAAGAAAGGAAAAGAAAAACTTGTTCATCCTTTTTCATCCTCTTTTGACCGAAAATTCTAAGGAAGGAGGAAGGAGTTCTTGCTTCATGTTTGGTTTGGAAGAGGATTAGGAGGAAGTTTTGCCATGCATGTAACTAGATTGAGGTATGTTTGATATTATTCTTTGAGATTCATGCATATTTTAGTTGTTAGCTTGAGTTCTACCTAGCCCATGGTCTAAATCTTGCTATGTGATGGAAATGACACTCGGCCATGGATGCATCATTCTTGGTTGATGTTTGATGTTGTGGTGATGAGGCATGAAGATGAGTTAAGATTCGGCCTAGGTGGAGTTTGTGTTAATGCCATTGCATGCTAAATATGAAGCTTGTTAATGATGCATGTGATGGTGGATTGATGATTCTTGAATCTCTTTTTTTAGCATTTTTGAGTGAGCACATATGTGCATTGGTTGCTTGATGGGGAAGAATCGGCTAGCAAGTTGTGTGCTAAGGCCGAATATAATTTTTGTAGGTTAATGAGTAATGCATGTGCTAAATTGATGGAAAGGGAGAGGATGCTTTACTAGTGTATAAATGATATAAAGATTTTAGAAATTATTTTTGGTTAGGTGTATGTATGATTAGGTATATTCGGCCATATGAGTAAATATATAGATGATGTTAAATTTGATTATGTATAATGGGCCATATAGGGTACACATTGTGATATTAACTTTGATTCTCTATAATTGATCAAGTGGGTGATTAGTAAGGGTGATTGCCGAATATACTAACATACATATGCATGTGTAATTGGATTGTAAATATTTAGCAAGGCGGTTAAACTAGTTGATTTATTGATTAAGCTCAAGGAGTTAAAGGAGGAGAATCGAGCAAAGGCAAAGAAAAGATCATCGAGTAGCCGAGTTGGAACCATCTTACCCAACACAAGTAAGTCATTAAGCATATCTTTGGTATTGATTTAAAGGATCGTAATACCTATACCATTGTGTTTAATGAGATGAAATGTATACAAATGTATATGTAAGTAGAGATGAAATTTGTCGAATGTAAAAAGGAAGTGAAGCCTATTGAGTGGCTGGTTTTCGGCACTAAGTGTGCGGGCAATAAGTGTTCACGGTCATGAGATTGGCACTAAGTGTGCGGGTTTAAATTGTACAGCACTAAGTGTGTGAGTTTAAAGTACATGGCACTAAGTGTGCGCGGTTGATTATTAAGCACTATGTGTGCGAACCCAATATATATTTTCTATAAATTATTTACATTAAGGGTGCGACTTTACCGAGTCGATTTTGGACAGCGGAAAAGGTAAGTGTGCGAACTTGAAATGCATGGCACTAAGTGTGTGAGTTTAAAGTACATGGCACTAAGTGTGCGCGGTTGATTATTAAGCACTATGTGTTCGAACCCAATATATATTTTCTATAAATTATTTACATGAAGGGTGCGACTTTACCGAGTCAATTTTGGACAGCGGAAAAGGTAAGTACCTTGAGTTCATGGCTAATAGGCGCTATGTTTATATTTGGAGTTGAGCTTGGTAAGTTTTGAACCTATGTGACGATTATAGTTGAAGTCATGTACATAAGGTTCATTGTGGAATAGGTGAAAGTTCGTTTAATTGTATGATTATAACGAAAATAAAATGATGTATGAAAGGCCAATGTAGGACTTGGTATGAGATTGAACCATAGGGTTTAAGGAACTATGGTATAGTTTGGTATGGATGGAGTACTTAACCTCATTTCATTGTTTCCTGTTGTGATAATTTTATTAATGGATGGTTGTGGAATGCTTATGGCTTACTGAGTTATATACTAATTCGGTGTTTGCTTGTCACCTATTCTAGGTTTCTTGGACTCGTCTCTTTTTGCGTGATCGTGCCGTCGTCGAAGTCATCACACCGGCTAGCAAGTTTTGGTACTTTCTTCTTAGTCGGCTTAGGAGAACATTTCGGCATGTATAGGCTATTATGTTGTGTTTGAACTTTGGTATGTAAACTTTTAGCCATGCGAAAATGGCATAAATGTTCGGTTGGGTTTGGTTTCATAACGTTAGGTCGTAAATCTTGATAATTCGACCTTTTTATGCCATATGTCATGGTTGATTATTTTGGTGTTAAAATTCATGATATGGCAATAGTGTAGTAGGGGGATGTTTGACAATGATTAGCCTTTGGCATGGCTAGTCATGATCATAATTTGTGATATGTATGACGAATTACTAGTTAGATCAAGGAGAAATCACGAAATGGGCATAGTTGCTTTCGTAACAGATGCTGGCAGCAGCAGTGATGTGAGATTGAAAAATCACTAAAAATAGTAGGAGTGGAATTAATTGATGAATAAATTATGTATTCGAAGCTCGATGAGTCTATTTTCATATAGAAGCAACAAAAAGATCATATGGACAGTATGTTAAGAGATATTCAGGTTCTCGTGAGACAGGGCCAGAACGGTTTCTGGATTCCCTGTTCTAACTTTGGAAATTCATTATAAATTAACCAGAGATAATTAGGAGTCATACCATATATGTATAGATTCCTCTCTGAGTCTAGTTTCTATAGAAACAAACGACATCAGTATTGAATCTCTGTGCAGGGAGATATCCAAGTCGTAATGCACAAAGGTCAGTGTAGTCGATCCCTGTAACATGGGAGACTTTGACTAATAAACTGTACTAATTGGCCCGACCAAAAATTCTAGAAAAAAATGTGTAGATGGGCATATGAGTCTATTTTCAGGGAAAATTTACGGAACTGGATTTCGAGTTTCAGAACTCAAGATATGATTTTTTTAAGCAACTAGTACGCAGACTGGCAGCTTGTCTGGGAAATTTTTTTAAGTGGTTTGAAGTCTGTTAACACCTCGTGTTCGACTCTGGCGATGGCCTCGGGTTCGGGGTGTTACAGCCAAGGCCCAGATAAGTCTGACTCTGAGCTTTGATTTGTTTTGGGCTATGGTTGGGTTATGTTACACACTGAGTTTACCGAACTCACCCTTTATTTTCATCTCTGCAGGAAATCCCCAACCATAGTGGGCTTGGAGCTATGAGGGATTCGGAGTGGCCACATCATCTGCAAAGTTGGTTTTTCTAAGTTAGTTTATTTTTATTTTTTTTATATTCTGATTTAATTTTGGGTTTTAAGTTGTAATAAGGCCGCTATTTAAATTTATTTTTTCCGCTATGGTTTTATTTTCTGATTGTATTTATACTATGACGAAACTGCTAGTGTTAGGCTGCGCGGGTTTTCAAAATTAATGAACGTTTTCAAGACTCAACAAGCACAACAAATGGATAGCCTAAAGATTGATAAACCGGCTTTTCATTCAACCGCTGTTTTTACAAAGACCACCCCAATCACTTAAACTAGCTAATGCATACTAAGTCGTAAGTCCACGTGACATGTCAGATCTAGCCATAACGTCTGGGCCAGGTTTGGGGTGTTACACCAGTTTTAGTTCAGCCTGAGTTAGGTAAAGAATTTGTGATTTTCAGTGATGCGTCATTGAACAGTCTAGATAGCTTGAAGGAAAAGTGATAGCTTATGCTTCTAGATAGTTAAAATAGCATGAAAAGAATCATTTGACACACAACTTAGAGCTAGCCACTATTGTTTTCGTATTGAAAATTTGGCGACATTATGTGTTCGGTGTTAAATGTCACATATTTACCGACCACAAGAGCTTGAAGTATCTGATGTCTTAGGAAGATTTGAATTTGTGACAACGAAGATGGATCGAATTATTGAAAGATTATGTATTAGTGATTGATTATCATCTGGGGAAAGCGAATTTAGTCCTGGATGCTCTAAGAAGAAAATATTTGTTCACTTTGAGAGAGATGAATACACGAATGACATTATCTGATAATAGTTCAATTTTAGCTGAGTTCAAAGCTAAATCATTGTTTCTCCAGCCAATCTGTGAATGTAACACCCCTAATCCGTATCTGTAGCCGGACTAGGGTTATGAGGCATTGTCGGGCATATCAGAACATTATAAGATCAATTCACAACACTATTCACATTTCAAAGCATCATAGTCAAACATCAACACAGAGTCCCTTTCTTAGGTCAACGAGACCTTAAACATGCTTTAGGAAGGGGTCGAGACTAAACCGAGCACATACAAAATTTCTCAGAAACTTAACAATTTTTCAAAGTTACAGAGGTCACACGCCCGTGTTACCAGGCCGTGTGCCTCACACAGCATTAGACACGCCCGTGTGTCTAGGCCGAGGCAAAACATGGCATACATATTGACTTCACCATACGGCCACAAGACACGGTTGTTGTAACGCCCCGTATCCGAGACCGTCACCGGAGTCGAAAACGAGGTGTAACAGACTTAATTCATTACTTAAACAACTCAAACAATTTATTTTTAAAATTTCCAGTCAAGCTAGCAATCTGCATCACAGTTGCTTAAAAATTCATATCTCGAGTTACGAAACTTGAAATCCAATTCTATAAATTTTTCCTAAAACTAAACTCATATATATATTTACTAATTGTTTTCTAAAATTTTTGGTTGAGCCAATTAGTACAGTTTATTAGTTAAAGTCTACCCTGTTTAAGGGTTCGACTACTCTAACCTCTGTGTATTACGAATCAGATATCTCCCTGTACAAAGTTTCAATGACTATGACATTTGTTTCTAATAAAACTAGACTCAATAAGGAATCTTTACATGTAAAGCATAACTTCTAATTGTTTTGTTAAAATTTATGATGAATTTTTAAATTCAGAATAGGGGATCCAGATATCGCTCTGGCCCTATTTCACAAAAATTAAACATCTCATAAAATATAACTCATATACCTGTTTTGTTCCGTCCATATGAAAATAGACTCATAATTCTTCAACTCCATATTTTATTCATCATCTAATTATATCTCTACTATTTTTAATGATTTTTCAAACTCACATCACTGCTGCTATTTGAATCTATTTTATGGTAAATTTTACCTATTTCATGGTTTGCATGGATTAGCTAGCAATTTCGCATACATAACACCAAATATGATCATGATTAGCCATTCTAATGGCTAATCATTACCAAGTATTTCCATACCACTCAATAACCATATAATAAGACTATATACACAAAATGATTATAATGCTATACATGCCATGCTCAAAATATACAAGCCATTATGCCAAGATGATACACGGATAGTGTGAGCGAGCCTTCGACCGTTCCCAATTTTCGAGCTGGCTTGTCAAAACTACAAGGAATAAAAAGGAGGGAGTAAGCATAACTGCTTAGTAAGTTCACATGCAAATAGCAAGTAACATAACCATATAAGCAAACATAAAACATCATTTGCATAATCATCACCAAGACATTCGTATCATATTTTCATTTATCATCTTACCTTATTGTTGTTATATCGAGTTTTCAACCCGAGGGTTAAGTACATACCTGTTCAAAGTATCCATTTCACAAAACTTACCAATACGTCCCTTTCATCTCGAGTATTCCTCCATTTGAGTAGAATTTTACCCGTTGAACACATCAGAATATAGTTCGGATACATGGAAAGTTTGCACATAAGTGCCACATATGTAGCCAAGCTACCATGTAACCCGCCCATAAGTGAACTCGGACTCAACTCAATGAGCTCGAGCGTTCGCATCCATAAGTGAACTCAGACTCAACTCAACGAGCTTGGTTGCCTAGTTACATCTCTCGAACTCGAACTCAACTCAACGAGTTCGAACATTTGCATCCATAAGTGAACTCGGACTCAACTCAACGAGTTCGGATGCCCAAATATCCTAGTGACATGTCACTTGTATCCTAATCCATTCCTAAGGTTCAACGGGACCTTTTTCCAAATCATGTGTCTCAACCATCTTCTTCGGAATGCCGATACCGATACTCGTTAGTATTTCACATTTTCCAAGTATATCACATAATTTGACATATTATTAAACAATTATCACAAGTATAATATTTCATAATAATTATCATATCATTTAAATAACATTAAAACATTTAAAATAATAACTATGTTACCAACATTTGCATATGAACTTACCTCGTATACGAAAATGGCTAATTAGGTATTTTTCCCATTTTAGCCCGAATTTTAGTTTTCCTTGCTCTATTATTTAAAATATAGTCTAATTAGGAATCACATTATTCAAATTGACCCAAAATCATATTTTGGGAAAATTACAGTTTTGCTCCTAAACTTTTGCATATTTACACTTTTGCCCCAAAGCTCATATATTAAACTTCAGCCTATTTTCTTATATTTTATGACATGCTGATCATTTTTCCCTTAAAACATCAAATTCTCACTATAACATGTACTTATGACTATTAGGTATTTTTACCGATTAAGCCCTTTTGCTCGTTTTCACTTAAAACCGAGTAGCACAAGTTGTCTAACGTAATTTAAAACCACATATTATATCATAAAACACCAAAATACACAAATTTCACCTATGGGTATTTTTCCAAATATAAACCCTAGGTTAAATTATTGCTAGCATAAGCTAAATCAAGTTACCGGGACTCCAAAAACGTAAAAAACATTAAAAACGAGGCTAGAACAGACTTACAATCGATCTTGGAAGCTTGAAAAACCCTAGCCATGGTTTCTCCTTGCTATATTCAGCCATGGGGTTGAAGATGGACACATTTGGGTTTTAAAATTTGTCTTTTAATTCATTTTACCCGTAAATGACCAAAATGCCCTTTTTACTATTCTTTAAATTTTTACCCTTCCAAGCCCATTTTTGTCCAAATTTTTTTTTATAAATTGGTCAAATTACTCTTTAAGGACCTCTAATTAATAATCTAATTCAATTTTATGCAAAATGCTTCTAGAACACAAGTTTTGCAATTTATTCAATTTAGTCCCTAATTTCAAATTAAGCACTTTATGCATAGAATTTCTTCACGAAAGTTTCACACAATCACGCAATCATATCATAGAGCTCAAAATAATTATAAAATAATTATTTCTATCTCATATTTGTGGTCTCGAAACCACCATTCCGACTAGGCCCAAAATCAAGATATTACAACTCTCCCCCCTTTAGGGATTTTCGTCCTCGAAAATCTTACCGGAAAAGTGGTCTTCAATTTTAATCTCATATTCGGTGTCAAAGAACTTTCACTTAGGCTGTACCTCGAATACATCTCTTTAATTTCTCATATGATCTGAAAGCTTACAGTCTCAACTCTCAATTGTTCTTAAATTTTCAACCCTTCTCAGTTTCCCATGATATCATGACATAAAACCCGCATCTCAACTTGATTTAATGGAGGACAGAATTCCAAGAAATCCAACAATTAAAGAGACCTGAAATTCCATGAATCTGACGAGTAGGAATTCATTCAATACCGATATGATTTATAGATCTCGCCAAACATTTAACAATTGGATACATCACATTTTCCTCTTTCCGCCATGGAAATAATTCTGATATGGCCTCAAGAATAATCCTTCTCATTTCCATCCCAATATCAACACTGGCAAGGACAATTTTGATAGATCCCAATGCTTGGCTTTAACCTCTTTAACAACTCAGATTTTATGTAACATCGAATGCTCTAAACTATCACATTACCTCACTGTCTTGAAACACATCACAATTCATACAACAGTACATTACTGAAAGTCAGGAAGTCTTTGCTCAATGTAGACTAGTCTAGTTCAGATGCTTCGGTTACCAATATTCTCATCTATCCGAACTCTGTCAACATGTAATAAACTTTTCAGATTTCACACGACGAAAACCTTATCATTCGTAGTGACTTTAACTAATATCCAACTCTTTCTAATAAATATACACTTCTCATTCAGACAATTTACTATTTTATCAGTACAAAAATGAAATTCTATTATCAGACCTGAGAAAAATAATCCTGACATAATTGTCACATGAAATCTTTCAAATAAATAATTCACCATACCGACTGAAACCCGCGCTTTTATCACTTATGCCTTTACTGATGTCAAATCCTTACAAAGAAATTAGAAAAAATCCCAATACTAAAATCACCACATTACCAAGATCAAATTAGAAGTATAGTCATATTTGACATGATTATCACGAGCTGAAGAACGCACTTCGAACATGAGTCTTAATTGAAAAATTATGGAACAAAGATAACAAGAAAATCAAATAAAGAAATCCAAGATAGAGAAACCTAGAATAAAGAGATCCAGGATAAAGAAACCCAAGATACGATACTATGCCGGAGAATCGAAAACCAAACTCATAGAGAAAATACAGAATAGCCCGATAATTCTTCAAAGAAAGAAAGTCCAAAAGAAAACATCATTTAATCCCACTGGAATCAAATATAACAAGAACAATATATCTTCACATACATATATATCAGATGAAGCATCAAGTAGAAGAAACAGAATCATAATATCATATGTATTTTCTCATCAATTATTATCAGACGAAATGAAATAGAATACCAGATGAAATAGAGCAATATAAATTATAAACCAGTCAGACTACCAATGATTTCATCCCACACTAGAATTAGAAGACATTCCCATATAACAAGAATTTCTTCAGAAGATCAATAGCCATAGAAATATTTCTGAGAACGGGTAAACACATAGAACATCTCAAAAGAGACTCCTAAATCTGTCCAGTCATAACTTTCACACTCAGATAGTTCATATTTCAAATATCATTTCCCCAACTAGTTCTGCCGTCACAAATTTCATATTAAACCATTCACTGAAGAAGGCAAGTTCTGAATAAATTTCGATTTACACTTTTCTCGACCTTGCACCTGAGTAATTCGATTTACCAAAGAGAATTCCTTCTCTAACTGGGACAGTGCATAATTGTAATAATCTTTATATCAATCCGATACTTTACTGGCTCTGACTTTACTTATCAGCTCAATTTCAATCTCTGATCATACTTATAATTATTCTATCACTGAACTCTTTGGGTTCTCAACCGAAAACTTATTCAATACAAATCTCATGAAATTCCATCATAAGTACCACTACGGTAAGGGGAAGGGTTGTGGGACCTCTGACTCGACTTTCTTATACATACACATATGACACAACTTCCATCATCATAGCAACATCATCAAAATCATGTCATTCATTCAGGCAATGCAAAATTCATGTTGGCTTACACCAATTTTCCTATTGTCCCATTTAGACAATATACTTATGCATACATTCTATGTTTTCTAGATAGCTTTACTTATCAATTCATTTAATTAAATTAATTCATGCTCATGACATCATATAAGGCAAAACAAACATAGATATTTGCATCACAATCACAACTTTCATTTCGTGCATCATCATGTACATATCATTACAATCATATAATTCAGTCCAACAATTTAACATAGATAAGTTCATTTCATTATAATCATTTATCTCATAAAAATTGTATATCATTAACATTCATCAACATTCAACGTCCAATCAAGACAAAGACATTTTCATTCGTATCATGATATTATGACCTTTATTCATACCTCTGCTACTTTCTATTTATTCCGTTCATCTTATCAAGTAAGCCACATACACTACATCATATGAGCATTAAGCAAATATGGATATTTATCACAACATGAACTTTCATCTCACATATTATCACATATGTATCATAAACTTTTATTCATACTTTTCTGAACCGAGACTTATCATAATCATAACTTTACTCAAATACCTTCACATAACATTGAACATGGTCAGCGCAGCTCGGTTGGAGAGTACCCTGTCTAAATAAGACGGTACTTATATGCGTCGGAAGACGTCGCACTATCACAGATCAGTGGCATGTATAGCTAAACTTTTACACATGCTAAGTTAGTCCAAGAACCAACTAAACCTACTCTAATACCACCAAATATAACGCCCCGTACCCGAGACCATCGCCGGAGTCAAAAACGAGGTATTAACAGACTTAATTCATTACTTAAACAGCTCAAACAATTTATTTTTAAAATTTCCAGTCAATCTAGCAATCTGCGTCATAGTTGCTTAAAAATTTATATCTCGAGTTCCGATACTCGAAATCCAATTCTGTAAATTTTTCCTGAAACTAAACTCATATATATATTTAATAATGTTTTTCTAGAATTTTGGTCAAGCCAATTAGTACAGTTTATTAGTTAAAGTCTCCCCTATTTCAGGGTTCGACTACTCTAACCTCTGTGTATTACGAATAAGATATCTCCTTGTACAGAGTTTCAATGACTATGCTGTTTGTTTCTAATAAAACTAGACTCGATGAGGAATCTGTACATATAAAGAATGACTTATAATTATTTGTTTTCAATTTATGATGAATTTTTAAAGTCAGAACAGGGGATCTAGAAATCGCTCTGGCCCTGTTTCACAAAAATTAAACATCTCATAAAATATAACTCATATACCTGTTTTGTTCCAGCCATATGAAAATAGACTCATAATTCTTCAATTCCATATTTTATTCATCATCTAATTATATCTCTACTATTTTTAATGATTTTTTCAAACTCATGTCACTAGTGCTGTCTGAATCTATTTTATGGTAAATTTTACCTATTTCATGGTTTCCATGGATTAGCTAGCAATTTAGCATACATAACACCAAATATGAGCATGATTAGCCATTCCAATGGTTAATCATTACCAAGCTTTTCCATACCACTCAATAACCATATAATAAGACCATAAACACAAAATGATTATAATGCTATACATTCCATGCTCAAAATATACAAGCCATTATGCCAAGATGATACACGGATAGTGTGAGCGAGCCTCCGACCGTTCCCGATTTTCGAGCTGGCTTGTCAAAACTACAAGGAATGAAATGGAGGGAGTAAGAATAAATGCTTAGTAAGTTCACATGCAAATAGCAAGTAACATAACCATATAAGCAAACATAAAACATCATTTTAATAATCATCACCAAGACATTCATATCATATTTTCATTTATCATCTTATCATATTGTTGTTATATCGAGTTTTCAACCCGAGGGTTAAGTACATACCTGTTCGAAGTATCCATTTCACAACACTTACCAATACGTCCCTTTCATCTCGAGTATTCCTCCATTTGAGTAGAATTTTACCCGTTGAACACATCGGAATATAGTTCGGATACATGGAAAGTTTGCACATAAGTGCCACATATGTAGCCAAGCTACCATGTAACCCGCCCATAAGTGAACTCGGACTCAACTCAATGAGCTCGGGCGTTCGCATCCATAAGTGAACTCGGACTCAACTCAACGAGCTCGGTTGCCTAGTTACATCTCTCGAACTCGGACTCAACTCAACGAGTTCAGACATTCGCATCCATAAGTGAACTCAGACTCAACTCAACGAGTTCGGATGCCCAAATATCCTAGTGACATGTCACTTGTATCCTAATCCATTCCTAAGGTTCAACGGGACCTTTTTCCAAATCATGTGTCTCAACCATCTTCTACGGAATGCCGATACCGATACTCGGTAGTATTTCACATTTTCCAAGTATATCACATAATTTGACATATTATCAAACAATTATCACAAGTATAATATTTCATAATAATTATCATATCATTTAAATAACATTAAAACATTTAAAATAATAACTATGTTACCAACATTTGCATATGAACTTACCTCGTATACGAAAATGGCTAATTAGGTATTTTTCCCATTTTAGCCCGAATTTTAGTTTTCCTTGCTCTATTATTTAAAATATAGTCTAATTAGGACTCACATTATTCAAATTGACCAAAAATCATATTTTGGGAAAATTACAGTTTTGCCCCTAAACATTTGCATATTTACACTTTTGCCCCAAAGCTCGTAAATTAAACTTCAGCCTATTTTCTTATGTTTTATGACATTCTGATCATTTTTCCCTTCTATGGAAACATCAAATTCTCACTCTAACATGTACTTATGACTATTAGGTATTTTTACCGATTAAGCCCTTTTGCTCGTTTTCACTTAAAACCGAGTAGCACAAGTTGTCTAACATAATTTAAAACCTCATATTCTATCATAAAACACCAAAATACACAAATTTCACCTATGGGTATTTTTCCAAATATAAACCCTAGGTTAAATTATTGCTAGCATAAGCTAAATCAAGTTACCGGGACTCCAAAAACGTAAAAAACATTAAAAACGAGGCTAGAACAGACTTACAATCGATCTTGGAAGCTTGAAAACCCCTATCCATGGTTTCTCCTTGCTATATTCGGCCATGGGGTAGAAGATGGACACATTTGGGTTTTAAAATTTGTCTTTTAACTCATTTTACCCCTAAATGACCAAAATGCTCTTTTTACTATTCTTTAAAATTTTACCATTCCAAGCCCATTTTTGTCCAAATTTTTTTTATAAATTGGTCAAATTACTCTTTAAGGACCTCTAATTGATAATCTAATTCAATTTTATGCAAAATGCTTCTAGAACACAAGTTTTGCAATTTATTCAATTTAGTCCCTAATTTCAAATTAAGCACTTTATGCATAGAATTTCTTCACGAAAGTTTCACACAATCATGCAATCATATCATAGAACTCAAAATAATTATAAAATAATTATTTCTATCTCATATTTGTGGTCTCGAAACCACCATTCCGACTAGGCCTAAAATCAGGATATTACAACTCTCCCCCCTTTAGGGATTTCCGTCCCCGAAAATCTTACCGGAAAAGTGGTCTTCAATTTTAATCTCATATTCGGTGCCGAAGAACATTCACTTAGGCTGTACCTCCAATACATCTCTTTAATTTCTCATATGATCTGAAAGCTTACAGTTTCAACTCTCAATTGTTCTTAAATTTTCAACCCTTCTCAGTTTCCCATGATATCATGATATAAAACCCGGATCTCAACTTGATTTAATGGAGGCCAGAATTCCAAGAAATCCAACAATTAAAGAGACCTGAAATTCCATGAATCTGATGAGTAGGAATTCATTCAATACCGATATGATTTATAGATCTCGCCAAACATTTAACAATAGGATACATCACATTTTCCTCTTTCCGCCATGGAAATAATTCTGATATGGCCTCAAGAATAATCCTTCTCATTTCCATCCCAATATCAACTCTGGCAAGGACAATTTTGATAGATCCCAATTCTCGGCTTTAACCTCTTTAACAACTCAGATTTTATGTAACATCGAATGCTCTAAACTATCACATTACCTCACTGTCTTGAAACACATCACAATTCATACAACAGTACATTACTGAAAGTCAGGAAGTCTTTGCTCAATGTAGACTAGTCTAGTTCAGATGCTTCGGTTACCAATATTCTCATCTATCCGAACTCTGTCAACATGTAATAAACTTTTCAGCTTTCACAAGATGAAAACCTTATCATTCGTAGTGACTTTAACTAATATCCAACTCTTTCTAATAAATATACACTTCTCATTCAGACAATTTACTATTTTATCAGTACAAAAATGAAATTCTATTATCAGACTTGAGAAAAATAATCCTGACATAATTGTCACATGAAATCTTTCAAATAAATAATTCACCATACCGACTGAAACTCGCGCTTTTATCACTTATGCCTTTACTAATGTCAAATCCTCACACAGAAATTAGAAAAAATCCCAATACTAAAATCACCACATTACCAAGATCAAATTAGAAGTATAGTTATATTTGACATGATTATCACGAGCTGAAGAACGCACTTCGAACATGAGTCTTAATTGAAAAATTATGGAACAAAGATAACAAGAAAATCAAATAAAGAAATCCAAGATAGAGAAACCTAGAATAAAGAGATCCAGGATAAAGAAACCCAAGATACGATACTATGCCGGAGAATCGAAAACCAAACTCATAGAGAAAATACAGAATAGCCCGATAATTCTTCAAAGAAAGAAAGTCCAAAAGAAAACATCATTTAATCCCACTGGAATCAAATATAACAAGAACAATATATCTTCACATACATATATATCAGATGAAGCATCAAGTAGAAGAAACAGAATCATAATATCATATGTATTTTCTCATCAATTATTATCAGACGAAATGAAATAGAATACCAGATGAAATAGAGCAATATAAATTATAAACCAGTCAGACTACCAATGATTTCATCCAACACTAGAATTAGAAGACATTCCCATATAACAAGAATTTCTTCAGAAGATCAATAGCCATAGAAATATTTCTGAGAACGGGTAAACACATAGAACATCTCAAAAGAGACTCCTAAATCTGTCCAGTCATAACTTTCACACTCAGATAGTTCATATTTCAAATATCATTTCCCCAACTAGTTCTGCCGTCACAAATTTCATATTAAACCATTCACTGAAGAAGGCAAGTTCTGAATAAATTTCGATTTACACTTTTCTCGACCTTGCACCTGAGTAATTCGATTTACCAAAGAGAATTCCTTCTCTAACTGGGACAGTGCATAATTGTAATAATCTTTATATCAATCCGATACTTTACTGGCTCTGACTTTACTTATCAGCTCAATTTCAATCTCTGATCATACTTATAATTATTCTATCACTGAACTCTTTGGGTTCTCAACCGAAAACTTATTCAATACAAATCTCATGAAATTCCATCATAAGTACCACTACGGTAAGGGGGAAGGGTTGTGGGACCTCTGACTCGACTTTCTTATACATACACATATGACACAACTTCCATCATCATAGCAACATCATCAAAATCATGTCATTCATTCAGGCAATGCAAAATTCATGTTGGCTTACACCAATTTTCCTATTGTCCCATTTAGACAATATACTTATGCATACATTCTATTTTTTCTAGATAGCTTTACTTATCAATTCATTTAATTAAATTAATTCATGCTCATGACATCATATAAGGCAAAACAAACATAGATATTTGCATCACAATCACAACTTTCATTTCGTGCATCATCATGTACATATCATTACAATCATATAATTCAGTCCAACAATTTAACATAGATAAGTTCATTTCATTATAATCATTTATCTCATAAAAATTGTATATCATTAACATTCATCAACATTCAACGTCCAATCAAGACAAAGACATTTTCATTCGTATCATGATATTATGACCTTTATTCATACCTCTGCTACTTTCTATTTATTCCGTTCATCTTATCAAGTAAGCCACATACACTACATCATATGAGCATTAAGCAAATATGGATATTTATCACAACATGAACTTTCATCTCACATATTATCACATATGTATCATAAACTTTTATTCATACTTTTCTGAATCGAGACTTATCATAATCAGAACTTTACTCAAATACCTTCACATAACATTGAACATGGTCAGTGCAGCTCGGTTGGAGAGTACCCTGTCTAAATAAGACGGTACTTATACGCGTCGAAAGACGTCACACTATCACAGATCAGTTGCATGTATAGCTAAACTTTTACACATGCTAAGTTAGTCCAAGAACCAACTAAACCTACTCTGATACCGCCAAATATAACGCCCCGTACCCAAGACCATCGCCGGAGTCGAAAACGAGGTATTAACAAACTTAATTCATTACTTAAATAGCTCAAACAATTTATTTTTAAAATTTCCAGTCAATCTAGCAATCTGTGTCACAGTTGCTTAAAAATTTATATCTCGAGTTTCGAAACTCGAAATCCAATTATGTAATTTTTTCCTGAAACTAAACTCATATATATATTTACTAATGTTTTTCTAGAATTTTTGGTCAAGCCAATTAGTACAGTTTATTAGTTAAAATCTTCCCTATTTCAGGGTTCGACTACTCTGACCTCTGTGTATTACGAATAAGATATCTCCCTGTACAGAGTTTCAATGACTATGCTGTTTGTTTCTAATAAAACTAGACTCAATGAGGAATCTTTACATATAAAGAATGACTTCTAATTATTTGTTTTAAATTTATGATGAATTTTTAAAGTCAGAATAGGGGATCCAGAAATCACTCTGGCCCTATTTCACAAAAATTAAACATCTCATAAAATATAACTCATATACCTATTTTGTTCCAGCCATATGAAAATAGACTCATAATTCTTCAATTCCATATTCTATTCATCATCTAATTATATCTCTACTATTTTTAATGATTTTTCAAACTCATGTCACTGCTGTTGTCTGAATCTATTTTATGGTAAATTTTACCTATTTCATGGTTTCCATGGATTAGCTAGCAATTTAGCATACATAACACCAAATATGATCATGATTAGACATTCCAATGGCTAATCATTACCAAGCATTTCCATACCACTCAATAACCATATAATAAGACCATATACACAAAATGATTATAATGCTATACATGCCATGCTCAAAATATACAAGCCATTATGCCAAGATGATACACAGATAGTGTGAGCGAGCCTCTGACCGTTCCCGATTTGCGAGCTGGCTTGTCAAAACTACAAGGAATGAAAAGGAGGGAGTAAGAATAAATGCTTAGTAAGTTCACATGCAAATAGCAAGTAACATAACCATATAAGCAAACATAAAACATCATTTTTATAATCATCACCAAGACATTCATACCATATTTTCATTTATCATCTTATCATATTGTTGTTATATCGAGTTTTCAACCCGAGGGTTAAGTACATACCTGTTCAAAGTATCCATTTCACAACACTTACCAATACGTCCCTTTCATCTCGAGTATTCCTCCATTTGAGTAGAATTTTACCCGTTGAACACATCGGAATATAGTTCGGATACATGGAAAGTTTGCACATAAGTGCCACATATGTAGCCAAGCTACCATGTAACCCGCCCATAAGTGAACTCGGACTCAACTCAATGATCTCGGGCGTTTGCATCCATAAGTGAACTCAGACTCAACTCAACGAGCTCGGTTGCCTAGTTACATCTCTCGAACTCGGACTCAACTCAACGAGTTCGGACATTCGCATCCATAAGTGAACTCGGACTCAATTCAATGAGTTCGGATGCCCAAATATCCTAGTGACATGTCACTTTTATCCTAATCCATTCCTAAGGTTCAACGGGACCTTTTTCCCAATCATGTGTCTCAACCATCTTCTACGGAATGCCGATACCGATACTCGGTAGTATTTCACATTTTCCAAGTATATCACATAATTTGACATATTATCAAACAATTATCACAAGTATAATATTTCATAATAATTATCATATCATTTAAATAACATTAAAACATTTAAAATAATAACTATGTTACCAACATTTACATATGAACTTACCTCGTATGCGAAAATGGCTACTTTTACCATTTCGTCCACAACTTGGTATTTTTCCCATTTTAGCCCGAATTTCAGTTTTCCTTGCTCTTTTATTTAAAATATAGTCTAATTAGGACTCACATTATTCAAATTGACCCAAAATCATATTTGGGAAAAATTATAGTTTTGCCCCTAAACGTTTGCATATTTGCACTTTTGCCTCAAAGCTCGTAAATTAAACTTCAGCCTATTTTCTTATGTTTTATGACATGCTGATCATTTTTCCCTTCTATGCAAACATCAAATTCTCACTCTAACATGTACTTATGACTATTAGGTATTTTTACCGATTAAGCCCTTTTGCTCGTTTTCACTTAAAACCGAGTAGCACAAGTTGTCTAACATAATTTAAAACCTCATATTCTATCATAAAACACCAAAATACACAAATTTCACTTATGGGTATTTTTCCTGTAACACCCTGAATTTGGGCCTAGAAGTTTTGGGCCTTGAATATGGGAGCGGTTGAAGGCAGCTTATAATATTCTGTTGTGCATGCAAATTTCGTTAATGAAGGCTTGTTTTAGTGGTTAAGTGTGTTGAGAAGTGTTGGAGAAGTCTTGGGTTTAAACCTGGACTCTAGCAAAAAATTTGGTTTAAGGTGAATCAAACCCTGGGTGTAGTAGGTAGGCCTTAAGAATATTGTTGGAGAAATTGTGACACAAAAAAACCTTATGGCTTAGTGGCAAGTGGCGTGTGGAGCATTTGAGGGGAGGCATGGGTTCGAATCCCATAGCAAGCAAAGAGCATTTATTTTGCTAACAGGGGGCGACAAGAGTTGGTGTTGAATTTAAACTCGATGTTGGAGGGATCCCACATCAGGAAGCTAACATAAGAGTGGATAGGAAGCTGGCTTTAAATAGAGAAAACCATGAGGAGAGTAAAGGTACCTTTCTTGGCTGATCCCTTTCGCTTTATGGCGTGCTCGTTTGGGTTGGGCGTCGGCTAAGAGTGCTCGGAGCGTGGATTAACTCCAGTCTCCAATCAGGTGTGTATTTATCACTACTCTTGTTGTTGGATGGCTACTTCGGGCCGCGATGGGCCGAAAGGGGCCTTGTGGGCCCAATGGGCCTACAGACCCAATTGGATAAGTTGTTTAATTGTGTAGTAAATATTGGACTAGGCTAGGTGAATCGCATATCTGTGGCTAGGTTTGGCTAAAAGGGCCACACGAGCGTGTGGGCCTATTTGGGCCGAGAATAGGCTTTAGGCCCATTCGTATTGTTATCCATGTTTAGAATACTTTAGTTTACCAATTACTGAAATGCCCTCGATTTTTAAAATTACCATTTTACCCTCGATTTACAGAATTACCGTTTTACCCTCAGTTTATAGAATTATTATTTTACCCTCGATTTACAGAATTACCATTTTACCCTCGACTTTTAAAATTACTGTTTTACCCTTGATTGTAAAATTACTGAAATACCCCTGTAGGGTAGAATTTCTGAAATACCCCTATAGGGTAGAATTACTGAAATACCCTTATAGGATAGAATTACCAAAATACCCCTGTAGGGTAGAATTTTCGAAATACCCCTATAGGGTAGAATTACTGAAATACCCTTATAGGATAGAATTACCAAAATACCCCTGTAGGGTAGAATTATCGAAATACCCTTATAGGGTAGAAATACCGAAATACCCCTGTAGGGTAGAATTACCGAGATACCCTTGTGGGGTAAAATTACCATTTTTCCCCTAGGGTGTTAAATGACTGTTTTGCCCTTGTGGGCAAGTGACTGACTTGGACTGTGTGTTTGACGGATTTGATTGTGAATATATGTTGGTGATATGAATGACTTGACTGTGATTGTTTGATTCAAATATGGGCATGACATTCTGCATACATGACAGGTTGCATGGGTTGGGATTTTGTACGGAGGAAGCGTTCTGGTGGCTATGCCACAAATATCTGTTCTGGTGGCTCTGCCACAATATCTGTATTTGGTGACTCTGTCACAATATCTGTTGACCGATCGATGGCTAAGTGTCGATCACGCTATCGAAGGCTGTGTGCCGTGTTGTGGGCTTCGTGCCGATTATAGACCCGTTATTAATGGCTCTGTGCCAACCTAAATATGGCTTTGTGCCATCTTGACTATGGCTTCGTGCCAAACGTATTTACCTGTAGCTATGTGCCTAACATATTTGTTGACGACTCTGTGTCGATCATATTTACCGAAGGCTGTGCGCCAGTTATATTACCGTCACTGAAGGCTATGTGCCTAAGTTATTACAGTTATCTATGGCTTTGTGCCACGTATTCTGTTAGGTGGGTTTGCCACATTATCTGATTCTGGTGGCTCTGCCACAATATCTGTAACTGGTGACTCTGTCACGATATCTGTTCTGGCAGCCATGTTGCAAATTCTGTGGTGTGTAGCGGATGGGTGGGTCGAGTTGTCTCCCCACATGGTGTAAGGTTGGTACTGGGGTGTATACGGCTGGATTGGGTTGGGATTGCATTCACATTCTGATTCTGATTCTGTCACCTAATTTTGATTCTGATTCTGATTCTGTTACTAATACTGATTCTGATTCTATTACTGATTCTGATTCTGATTCTGTCACCTAATTCTGATTCTGATTCTGATTCTGTTACTAATATTGATTCTGATTCTGATTCTGTTACTGATTCTGATTCTGATTCTGTCACCTAATTCTGATTCTGATTCTGATTCTGTTACTAATATTGATTCTGATTTTGATTCTGTTACTGATTCTGATTCTGATTCTCATTTTGGTTCCAATTCTGATAATGTTTCTTATTCTGTAATGGGCTAAGGTCCATCTGGTACTGTCTGTTGTAATGGGCTAAGACCTGATTGGTACTGAAATTGTAAGTAAGGCTGGGGCCAGACTTTTAATTCTTTTAGATGACTGACTGTTCCTTTTTATAGTAGGGGATTTCACACTGAGTTTTCGTAAACTCACCCCGTTTATTAACCTTTCAGGTAATTTCCAGCCTTAGATGGATCGGGATTGCTAGGGGCTCAGAGGAAGCCACACACACTGTTTATGTTACAGTTTTGATTATTACCTTTAAATTATTTTATGTGGGTTGTAGTAAAGCCGTTGTAATTTTCTGGATTTCAAATTTGGAATTTTATTTATTGTTCTTATAATTGCTAGTATTAGAACACGATTTTCCAAAGCAACTACTGTTATTCAAAACATCACGTAACCGCAATTGTTTTTAAAGTAAGTTTCCGCAACTACCAAGATTTTTACAAAGTTGTTAAGAATGTTATTCAGCTGAGGTTTTCTAACAAGGTTTAAAAAGGGTATAAGTTTTTAATTATTAAGAAGGGTTTTTAATGGAAACATGGTTTTCGAAAAACACTTCAATGTGACACGCCAAGTTCGAGCCAAACTTCCAGGCCGGGTTTGGGGTGTTACATTTAGTGGTATCAGAGCCTGGGTTGCAACAACTCGGCTGTGGATTGGGTTTTTAAAGGTTGAATTTTAGAAAATTATTTTCAACCATGTGGTCTGTTTGAAGTATTTCTCTTAAAAAGTGTGGCACACCGAGTCTCCGGCGTCGAATCCGTAAGTCTTCTGAATACTTTTGTCTATTTGGAAATTGAAAGACTATGGATTCCTTAGATATTGGTCTGAATTTAAATTTGGTATTTATTTTATGTGGATGTGATGGTTGGATATAGAAATTGTATATATGTGTGATAAATATGTGTTTGCTTCAGTGAATAAGTGTTGTCTGTATGAGATGTTTCAAGTTCTAGTTGAAGTGTGATAGTGATAGTAGGATCAGAGTGCGCAGCGGTAGCGTAGTGGGGTAGATGTTACACGACTACCCTGTTAGATGGAAATTTCGAGGACGAAATTTCTTTAAGGGAGGTAGAGTTTTAACACCCTGAATTTGGGCCTAGAAGTTTTGGGCCTTGAGCATGGAAGCGGTTGAAGGCAGCTTATAATATTTTGTTGTGCATGCAAATTTCGTTAATGAAGGATTGTTTTAGTGGTTAAGTGTGTTGAGAAGTGTTGGAGAAGTCCTGGGTTTAAACCTGGACTCTAGCAAAAAATTTGGTTTAAGGTGAATCAAACCCTGGGTGTAGTAGGTAGGCTTGAAGAATATTGTTGGAGAAATTGTGAGACAAAAAAACCTTATGGCTTAGTGGCAAGTGGCGTGTGGAGCATTTGAGGGGAGGCATGGGTTCGAATCCCATAGCAAGCAAAGAGCATTTATTTTGCTAACAGGGGGCGGCAAGAGTTGGTGTTGAATTTAAACTCTGATGTTGGAGGGATCCGACATCGGGAAGCTAACATAAGAGTGGATGGGAAGCTGGCTTTAAATAGAGAGAACCATGAGGAGAGTAAATGTACCATTCTTGGCTGATCCCTTTCGCTTTATGGCATGCTCGTTTGGGTTGGGCGTCGGCTAAGAGTGCTCGGAGCGTGGATTAACTCCAGTCTCCAATCAGGTGTGTATTTATCACTACTCTTGTTGTTGGATAGCTACTTCGGGCCGCGATGGGCCGAAAGGGGCCATGTGGGCCCAATGGGCCTACGGGCCCAATTGGATAAGTTGTTTGATTGTGTAGTAAATATTGGACTAGGCTAGGTGAATCGCATATCGGTGGCTAGGTTTGGGCTAAAAGGTCCACACGAGCGTGTGGGCCCATTTGGGCCGATAATAGGCTTTAAGCCCATTTGTATTGTTATCCATGTTTAGAATACTTTAGTTTACCAATTACTGAAATGCCCTCGATTTTTAAAATTACCATTTTACCCTCGATTTACAGAATTACCGTTTTACCCTCGATTTTTAAAATTACCGTTTTACCCTTGATTGTGAAATTACTAAAATACCCCTATAGGGTAGAATTTCGGAAATACCCCTATAGGGTAGAATTACTGAAATACCCTTATAGGATAGAATTACCAAAATACCCCTATAGGGTAGAATTTCCGAAATACCCCTATAGGGTAGAATTACTGAAATACCCTTATAGGATAGAATTACCAAATACCCCTGTAGGGTAGAATTATCGAAATACCCTTGTAGGGTAGAAATACCGAAATACCCCTGTAGGGTAGAATTACCGAGATACTCTTGTGGGGTAAAATTACCATTTTGCCCCTAGGGTGTTAAATGATTGTTTTGCCCTTGTGGGCAAGTGACTGACTTGGACTATGTGTTTGACGGATTTGATTGTGAATATATGTTGGTGATATGAATGACTTGACTGTGATTGTTTGATTCAAATATGGGCATGACATTCTGCATACATGACATGTTGCATGGGTTGGGATTTTGTACGGAGGAAGCGTTCTGGTGGCTATGCCACAAATATCTGTTCTGGTGGCTCTGCCACAATATCTGTATTTGGTGACTCTGTCACAATATCTATTGACCGATCGATGGCTAAGTGCCGATCACGCTACCGAAAGCTGTGTGCTGTGTTGTGGGCTTCGTGCCGATTATAGACCCGTTATTAATGGCTCTGTGCCAACCTAAATATGGCTTTGTGCCATCTTGACTATGGCTTCGTGCCAAACGTATTTACCTGTAGCTATGTGCCTAACATATTTGTTGACGACTCTGTGTCGATCATATTTACCGAAGGCTGTGCGCCAGTTATATTACCGTCACTGAAGGCTATGTGCCTAAGTTATTACAGTTATCTATGGCTTTGTGCCACGTATTCTGTTAGGTGGGTTTGCCACATTATCTGATTCTGGTGGCTCTGCCACAATATCTGTATCTGGTGACTCTGTCACGATATCTGTTCTGGCAGCCATGCTGCAAATTCTGTGGTGTGTAGCGGATGGGTGGGTCGAGTTGTCTCCCCACATGGTGTAAGGTTGGTACGGGGGTGTATACGACTGGATTGGGTTGGGATTGCATTCACATTCTGATTCTGATTCTGTCACCTAATTCTGATTCTGTTACGAATACTGATTCTGATTCTGATTCTGTTACTGATTCTAATTCTGATTCTGATTCTGTCACCTAATTCTGATTCTGATTCTGATTCTGATTCTGTTACTGATTCTGATTCTGATTCTGTCACCTAATTCTGATTCTGATTCTGATTCTGTTACTAATATTGATTCTGATTCTTATTCTGTTACTGATTCTGATTCTCATTTTGGTTCCAATTCTGATAATGTTTCTTATTCTGTAATGGGCTAAGGTCCATCTGGTACTGTCTGTTGTAATGGGCTAAGACCCGATTGGTACTGAAATTGTAAGTAAGGCTGGGGCCAGACTTTTAATTCTTTTAGATGACTGACTGTTCCTTTTTATAGTAGGGGATTTCACACTGAGTTTTCGTAAACTCACCCCGTTTATTAACCTTTCAGGTAATTTCCAGCCTTAGATGGATCGGGGTTGCTAGGGGCTCGGAGGAAGCCACACACACTGTTTATGTTTCAGTTTTGATTATTACCTTTAAATTATTTTATGTGGGTTGTAGTAAAGCCGTTGTAATTTTCTGGATTTCAAATTTGGAATTTTATTTATTGTTCTTATAATTGCTAGTATTAGAACACGATTTTCCAAAGCAACTACTGTTATTCAAAACATCACGTAACCGTAATTGTTTCTAAAGTAAGTTTCCGCAACTACCAAGATTTTTTCAAAGTTGTTAAGAATGTTATTCAGCTGAGGTTTTCTAACAAGGTTTAAAAAGGGTATAAGTTTTTAATTATTAAGAAGGGTTTTTAATGGAAACATGGTTTTCGAAAAACACTTCAATGTGACACGCCAAGTTCGAGCCAAACTTCCAGGCCGGGTTTGGGGTGTTACATTTCCAAATATAAACCCTAGCTAAATCAAGTTATCGGGACTCTAAAAACGTAAAAAACATTAAAAACGAGGCTAGAACAGACTTACAATCGAGCTTGGAAGCTTGAAAACCCCTAGCCATGGTTTCTCCTTGCTATATTCGGCCATGGGGTTGAGGGTTTTAAAATTTATCTTTTAATTCATTTTACCCTTAAATGACCAAAATGCCCTTTTTTACTATTCTTTAAATTTTTACCCTTCCAAGCCCATTTTTGTCCAATTTTTTTTTAAAAACTGGTCAAATTACTCTTTAAGGACCTTTAATTAATAATCTAATTCAATTTTATGCAAAATGCTTCTAGAACACAAGTTTTGCAATTTATTCAATTTTAGTCCCTAATTTCAAATTAAGCACTTTATGCATAGAATTTCTTCACGAAATTTTCACACAATCATGCAATCATATCATAGACCTCAAAATAATTATAAAATAATTATTTCTATCTCAAATTTATGGTCTCGAAACCACCATTTTGACTAGGCCCAAAATCAGGATATTACAATTGTGTGCCAGGCCGCGTGAAATTAAGGAGGTTACTAACTTGGGTTACACGGCGACCACGTGCCCATATTCTAGCTCGTGTACCACACACAACCAATAGACACGACCATGTGTCTAGGCTCTGTCAAAACTATAGGGTATACTGACTTTAAATCGTAGGGTACCCTAGGGGACACACGGTCGTGCCACATGATCGTGTGTCGCACACGGCTGAGACACACGCCTATGTCTCTACCCGTGTAACACCCCGAACCCGAGGCCGTCGCCGGAGTCGAACACGAGGTGTTAACAGACTTCAAACCACTTATTAAAATTTTTCCAGACAAGCTGTCAATCTGCGTACTAGTCGCTTTAAAAATCATATCTTGAGCTCTAGAACTCAAAATCCAGTTCCGTGAATTTTCCCTGAAACTAGACTCATATTCCCATCTACATATTTTTTTCTAGAATTTTTGGTCTGGCCAATTATTACAGTTTATTAGTCAAACTCTCCCATGTTACTGGGGTCGACTACACTGACCTTTTCGCATTACGACCTGGATATCTCCCTGTACAGAACTTCCATACTGATGCCGTTTGTTTCTATAGAAACTAGACTCAGAGAGAAATCTATACATATATGGTATGACTCCTAATTATCTCTGGTTAATTTATAATGAATTTCCAAAGTCGGAGCAGGGAATCCAGAAACCGTTCTGGCCCTGTCCCACGAGAACCTGATTATCTCTTAACACACTGTCCATATGATCCTTTCGTTACTTCTATATGAAAATAGACTCATCGAACTTCGATTACATAATTTATTCATCAATTAATTCCACTCCTACTATTTTTAGTGATTTTTCAATCTCATGTCACTGCTGCTGCCAGCATCTGTTACGAAAGCAACTATGCCCACTTCGTGTTTACTCCTTGATCTAACTAATAATTCATCATGCATATCACAAATTATGATCATGACTAACCATGCCAAAGGCTAATCATTGTCAAACTTCCCCCTACTACACTATTGCCATATCATGAATTTTAACACCAAAATAATCAACCATGACGTATGGCATAAAAAGGTCGAATTATCAAGATTTGCGACCTAACGTTATGAATCCAAACCCAACCGAACATTTATGCCATTTTCGCATGGCTAAAAGATTACATACCAAAGTTCAGACACAACATAATAGCCTATACATGCCGAAATGTTCTCCTAAGCCAACTAATAAGAAAGTACCAAAACTCACTATCCGGTGTGATGACTTCGGTGACGGCCCAACCACGCAAAAGAGACGAGTCCAAGAAACCTAGTATGGGTGACAAGGAAACACCGAGTGAGTTTATAACTCAGTAAGTCATAAGCAATACACTACCATCCATTAATAACATTATCACAAGAGGAAACAAAATGGAACGAGGCTAGTTACTCCATCCATACCGAACCATACCATAGTTCCTCCGACCTATCGGTTCAATCTCATACCAAATCATGCATTCGCATTCCATATACTCATCAATAGGATATTTGAGGCATTTTCATAAATCATTTTATTTTCGTTACAATCATACAACTAAACGGCCTTTCACCCATTCCACGATAAATCTTATGTACGTGACTTCAAGTATATTCGTCACATGGGTTCAAACTTACCAAGCTCAACTCCAAATATAGACATAGCACCTATTAGCCATGAGCTCAAGATACTTACCCGATCCGCTGTCCGTGATCGACTCAATAGTGTTGCACACTTAGTGTCCATAATGATTCAAGAACATATTAAGTCCGCACACTCAGTGCTATATAATCAGCTCGCACACCTAGTGCTACATAATCAAACTCGCACACTTAGTGCTACATAGTCAAACTCGCACACTTAGTGCTACATAATCAAACTCGCACACTTAGTGCTACATAGTCAAACTCGCACACTTAGTGCTACATAATCAAACTCGCACACTTAGTGCTACATAGTCAAACTCGCACACTTAGTGCTACATAGTCAATTCGCACACTTAGTGCTGCACAATTTAAACCCGCACACTTAGCGCCAATCTCATGGTCATAAATGTTTATACCCGCACATTTAGTGCCGAGATCAACAACTCAATACATCTCACCTCTTTTCTTTTCATTCAACACTTTCATCATCACATACGTACATGCATATATATATTTATTCATTCCATTCAGCATCATTACATAAACGTTATGACCATTTGAATTAATACCAACTATATGCTTAATGACTTACTTTATGTTGGGTAAAATAATTCCGAGTCGGCTACTCGATGACCTTCGATTTCCCCTTGTTGGACGCCTCTCCTTTAGGTTCTTGAGCTTAAATAATACAAATAAGAATATTCAATATTTAACCCAATAACATGAATTTATTTATCACATTCGGCAATCACATATCATTAAATTTTCAAACCAAAATGTCATTATATGACCACATATACACATATCCATATACTTAAGCTCAATAATTATAATGTAATATCATGTACCCACTTTAAGTATATTGCCGAATATACTTAATCATACATACACCTAACCAAAACAATTTCCTAAAATCTTTATATCATTTATACACTAAGCCGAATACTCTCACCAAGTTCACCTATATTCTTCAACAATTCCTTCATTGATCAAACACATATTCGGCTAAAGAAATGGCAATTTTAGCAACCTTCGATTTAGTACTTAACTTTTACCACATATCAAATAACTCATTTCCTTACTCATGTGACCACGTATATTCGGTCATGCATACACACATAAAATCAATTTGGAGACTCTATCAATCCAACATACATTCGGCACCTTCATCCACCATTCTACCAAGCATGTAATATTCAAACACAACCAAACTCACATTCGGCCCTAGCTCATAACAAGGTAGCCGATTCTTTTTATAGTTCAAACACTCCTCTATCATCATTCACCTAACTTTAACATGAAACAACAAAACTCACCATTTCTCATCCAAATAACATGAACAACAACCATTTCTTGAACACTTTCTCATGACCGATTGCTCATGTTACCAACAAGATTCAAGATTTGAACATGGGCTATTTAGAACTCAAGTCAATTACTAAAACATGCATGCATCTCAAGGACAACATCAAACATACCTTAGTCTAGCAAACCACCATAGCCGATTTTCTCAAGCTTTTCCCCTTCCTTTCTTTCCTCTATTCGGCCAAAGATGTTCAAGAATGAACACTTTTTTTTTTGTTTTCTTTGTTTTCTTTCTTCAATTCACGGCAACAAGGGGGTATGGATGAGACCATATTATTTTTTTTTTCATCACCCTTCCTTTCATTATTTAATCACCATGCTCATTATTTTATTTTCTTAACATACATCACTAGCATAACATGTTGGAGACATGTTTCCACCCATAGCATGGCCGGCCACTATGCTTTAGTTTGGCTAATTTGACATGCAAGGACAACACTTTCTCACTTTAATACTATTTGGTCCTTACTTATTTACCTATCATAATTTTCCAAGTCTTTCAACTAGATCCTTTCAAGCAAAATTCACATTCCTAATATAAAATTAAAACATCAAATTTTTGTACAAGTACTATCACACATAGAAGATATGCAAATAAAATTTTAACTAAATTTTATGACTCGGTTTTGTGGTCCCGAAACCACATTCCGACTAGGGTCGAATTAGGGCTGTCACAACCCGTGTGGATAAAAATAGGCCATTTGAAAAGCCAAATTGGCATCCATTTTGGGTCATACCTACAAGCTCAAAATGGCACATAATTCACAACCAAAATGCAACCAAAACATTACCACATCAAGCATCCTTTATGCTTCAATGTCACTAATCATTTCCATACACAATTCTAACATACTAATTCCATGTACCAAAATCACACCATAAACATATTATTCATATCACATTTATAACCATTTCAAGATCATAACAAACCTTACCAAATAGAACATATATATTCACATCCCATATCATATACCAAAATTAAACTATAAGTTCAACCATAATCAAGCCATATCTCATGGCATGATATATATTCACATCTCAAAAAATAACACATATTTAGGGCATTTTACAAATTAGCCCTCACATTTTCACATTTTAACACTTTAGTCCCTATTTCATAAAATCACAAAATATGCATAATTTCCTTTCACATATGCCTAGCCGAATTTTCTTTTAGCTCATACAAGCCCATATATTACATCTATTTTCATTTTACCTATTCAATTTCTCATTTTCAAAATTTAATCCAAAATACTCAAATTCATCAAAAATTCCAATACAAAACATAGTAATTGTGACACCCCTAATTTGACCCAAGTCGAAAAGTGGTTTCGGGACCACAAAATTGAGTCATAAAAATAATTAGCCGTCATATTTTATGTTTATTATATGTGAATATGAATGTGTGAAAGTTTTAAGCTTCGATTTAGTAAATTGCATGTGAATTTAGTTAATAGGACTTATGTGTGACATTTTTGAAATGTGATAGGTTAATCTATAAGGGTCTATTAAAGCATGTATTGAAAATAATGATTTTGCATGTCAAATACCCCTTTTTTTTAATAGTGGCCGGCCATGATGATGGCATATATTAAAATATGTATTAAATTTTAGTTAAATGGTTATTACTTTATATAAAAGAAAGAAAAAAAATTTTGGTTATGTTTTTGTTCTTCTTGCCGTGAACTAAAGGAAGAAAAAAGGGGGGAAAAGAAGCTAGGCATTCGGTCTTCTACTTGCTTAATTAAGGCAAGTTTTAGGTAAATTCTTTGAGATTTTATGAAATTTTAGTTGATGGATAGGTCTTTGATTGAGCCCATGTGTGAATTTTGATCCTTGTGGTGATTTGGGCATTCGGTTAAGGCAGGAAACTTAGAAGATGATTTCTATTCCTTATGTTTTATGAGTTGGGAGCTTAAATTGAAGTTGAATAAGGGGAATATGTGTATTGAGGATTTTAGTAATATGGAAATTCGGTTATGAGAGTGTGTGTGTGGTAACTTGCCGAATGTGGGTGTTAAGGTTAGTAGGTTGGCTTAATTCTTGTATTAGAAATCTATTTGAGAAATTAGATAGGCTTTGAATGCTTGAAGTAACGAAATTAGAAACTCATGAACTTGATTTAAATACTTTAAATTTATGGTAGTTAAATGGAATAGAAAGGATCTATTCGGCCATAGAGGTTAAACACATTGTTAAATTGTTGAATATATGCTTTGGTGGTTAATGAATATTCGGTCTTGGTATGAATCTCATTAATAACATTTACTTATTAGATTTGGTATAAAATACTTATTGAAATGGTGGAATTGGATGACTTACTTATGGATTTTAGTTATGAGAGTCTTTTGTAAGTAGAGCTAGAGGGTTTAAAGGGTGGTGTTTAAAAATAAACATGTATATGGACCCTATGTATGTACCTTGTAATTTTATTGTAAACTTTTGGTTTAACTCGTATCATATTAATTGCTAAAATACTAGCTTGTGTGGAAAATTTTGTGTATGTTTTTATGTGCCGAATGTGAGTTAAAGAAAATGGAGCTCACTATGTGTATCATGGTCAACCTTTGATAACTAATATGTCTTGATTCGTAAATTGAGTTAAAAGATTATATATTTTCGATCTAGCCTAAGCTAGGCTTGACTTGTAACATATTAATGATTGACTGAACGTATATGTGTGAGATAGTGAGGATAATTGTATTTCTTGCTTTGATTAAGTGAAGTATATGGAGTTGATATACATAATTTACTCAATTAAGCGTAAGAGCACATAGGGACAATTTTGGATAAGAGAAAAAGCTACCTAACCGAATAGTCGATCTGTAATCGTTCGACAAATTCCGAGGTAAGTTCTTAAGTATTTGAGTTTGATTCCTTTGTTAGTTTTAAGTTTTTAAATGGGATGAATATGAATTAAGTATATACGTTAAGGTCAATGACTTTTCTAAATGATGGCATATATGATATTATGTTTTAAATATGTGAATGAGAACTTTACAGAGTAAATTTGTATAAATCTGCTTGGGACAGCAGCAGTAGTGTGTTTTGGAAAAATTACCATAAATTGTGGGAATTGAATTAAAGGCTGAATAGATTATGTAATTAAAGCTTGATGCGTCTAGTTTCGTATAAAAGAAATCGAGTAAGTAAAGGGGTTGCCGATAATGAGATTTTTTTTTAAAGTTGTGTGAGACAGAGTCAGAATGGCTCCGAAATCCCCTGTCCAGTATTTGGAAAATCATTATAAATCGTACAAAAATGATTATAAGATAAGATTTATATTCTTATACTCCTTAATGAGTCTAGTTTCAAACAAAATAAACGAAAACATATTTTGATTTCTGTACAATGAGAAATTCAATTCTTAGTGATGAGTAGTCAGAATAGTCAAGCAGTAAAATAGGGGAAACTTTAAGAAAAATCTGGTATTGATTAGCCAAACCAAAAAATCTGAAAATTTTGTGGATAGAAGATATACGAGTCTATTTTCATGGAAAATTAACGGCACATCATTTGGAGTTTCGTAGATCTAGTTACAAATAATTTAACGACTGTTGCTCAGGAAAACAGCTTGTAGAGAATATGTGATTATGTTGTAAACATTGATAAAACTTGTTTTAGTTGCTCATAAGCTATTGATTAAACCCATACGTGAATTCTAATTTGTGACATTATAAAATGATATATGAGTGTTAGATGGATCTTTGATATTAAAATTGTGAAATTGTAAGTTTATAAGTATTCGAATATGAAATGATAGTATGGCTTGAAATTGAATTATTCATTGGAAAATGATAGATGTAGATTCAGCCAAGACAAAGTGTATACATGAAATTTTATGTGGTATATGAAGTATATTTGGATAATTGTGAATGTGTATATATGAGATAAGGCCGAATGGCCAATGTGATGAACGTGAAAGTGTATATATATATTGTGGCCAAATGACAAACTGTGGAAGGTGTGTTTTATAAGATATTTGATGAGGCAAATGAATTACAAATATGATAGTCGATGTGAATGCTGTAACATGTGAATAAATATGCATGAAACTTTGTGATGTAAATCCGGGATTTAAGACCTGATGACTATATGTGGTGACTATGTCCGGGTTAAGACCCGCTGACTTCGTTTGGAGATTTCATCTGAGCTAAAGGTCTCGCCGATAATCCGAGTAGAGTTTAAAGCTATAAGACTTCGCAATAAGAATTGCTTATATATATTTTCAATGTGAAAGGTTAAACAGGTATGTACTCCGAGTTTATATGTGAGCTTGATTTGAACTAAATCATAAGGTAGTTATGTGATGCATACGTAAGCAATCTATGAGACTATTCCTATGATTATGTGGCATCGGATTAGTGTGAAAGGTTATGTGAAATTATACAATATATCTATGTTACATGAGCTCACTTTTATGTGAAAGTTTATCTGCCTATTGTATATGATGAGACGTGCATATTCGGTAAAGGGATGATATACCCAAAGGAAGAGTGAAATAAAAATACGAACAACCATGTTATAATTTGATTGTTATCTGTTGACACTGCTTAAAACTTACTAAGCATTGTAATGCTTACTCCGTTTACCTTGTTTCCTCTGTTTTATAGATCTCATTTGGAAGCTATAGACTCGGGGATCGTCAGCAACTTGTTACACTATCACTATCCACTGTTTGGTACTGTTATGTTTTGGTTTATTTTATGGCATGTGTAGAATAGACCAGTGGCAGAAGAATATTTTGGTTAATGTATATAAGCCATGCGAAAATGGTGTCTTTTAAATGTGTACTTATAGAAGTTTAAATTGTGTCCCTGGCTGTCTTCAGTATTTATCTAAAGGCATCTGTTATGTATCTGCTCCCCATTGAAGTGGAGATGCCAGACTTCGATTTGCTCTCTGACAATACAGAGATGCCAAATCATCTTATAAAAAAAAATTCAAAATTTTTACTGTTCCGATATGAGTTTCAAGTCTGGTAATGCCCCTTTACCTATTCCGGCGACGGATACGGGATAGGGGTGTTACAGTAATCTAACACACATCTTTCATTTTCTATCATCAAACTTCATAAAACTCACATTATCAGTAATGAAACATCTTAAAATCATAATCAAATTCAAAAATTGAGGCATGGGCTTGAAAGATTACTAAGCAACGATCACAAAAACGTAGAAATTATCAAAAATGAACAAAATTCATACCTTAATCAAATAAGATAAAGGCCGAACACTAGCTTAGTCTTTTTTTCTTTCTTTTTCTTTGTATTTTCGGCTATAGATGATAATGGATGAACAAATTTTTATTTTTTGTTATAATTATAACATCATTTATTAACTAATTACCTTATTAACCTTAATGAAATAATATAAAGGCTTTATAATGGTTGTCCAAAACTGTCGATGCCATTATTTAATGGCCAAGTTTCATTTCAAGGTCGCCATATTGAAAGAACATAGCAATTTAGCACTTTAAAAAATAGCTAGTCACTTTTACGATTTACGCGATTAAGTCATTTTTCCAAAATTCGACACACAAACGATAAAATTTTCCTACGAAATTTTCACAAATATTAATTCACATATTATAAGCATAGAAAATAATATTAAAATATTTTTCTGACTCAGATTTGTGGTCCCAAAACCACTATTCCAACTAGGGTCTAAACCGAGCTATTACAACTCCCCCCTTTAGGGATTTTCATCCCCGAAAATTTACTGTTGAACAGATTCGGATATTGTTATTTCATAACATCTTCAGGCTCCCACGTAGCCTGTTCAACACCGTGTCGATTCCACAGTACTTTTACTAACGAAATTTTCTTTTTCTCAATTCTTTAACCTCGCGAGCTAAAATACGGATCGGTTCTTTTTCATAAGTCATATCGGACTGAATTTCTATCTCAGATGGGGAAATCACATGCAAAGCATTAGATCTGTATCATCGAAGCATTGACACGTGAAACACATTATGAATCTTTTCTATTCAGTCTCTTTTATTAATTCAACTCCGTAAATCTTATTCTCACTGAGCTCTGACCAATACAATGGCATATGGCATTTTCTACCATATAAGGCTTTGTACGGTGCCATTTTAATGCTCGATTGAAAACTATTATTATAAGAAAATTCAATCAATGGCAAATACTGTTCCCACGTACCTTCAAATTCAAGAGTGCAGCATCTCAACAAATCCTCGAGAATCAAAAAAATCTGCTCGGATTGACCATCCATTTGTGGGTGAAAAGCAGTACTCAAGTGTAATTTCGTACCTGAAGCCTCTTGCAGTTTCTTCCAAAACCTTGAAGTGAATCTCGGATCTCTATCTGACACAATAGATAATGGCACCCCGTGCAATCTCACAATATCAGAAATGTATAACTTAGCTAATTTATTAAGCGAGTAATTAGATCGTACCGAAATAAAATGAGCTGATTTTTTCAATCGGTCAACCACAACCCAAATTGCATCCTTCTTTCTCTGAGATAGAGGCAAACCCAAATCAAAATCCATCGTCACTCTATCCCATTTCCATTTGGGAATCATAATCAACTGTAACAAACCGGATGGCACCTGATGATTAGATTTTACTTGCTGACAGACCAAACATTTCGAAACAAAGTCAGAAATATCTTTTTCCATTCCAAACCACCAGTAATGATGTTTCAGATCATTATACATTTACATACTACCTGGATGTACAGATAAACGACTGTTGTGAGCTTCGTTCAAAATCATCTAACTTAATTCTAAATTTCTAAAAACACAAATCCGACCTCGAAATCTCAAACAATCGTCATTATAAATTTGATATTCAGAATCAGAATCCAAATCACATGAGCTTGTTTTGCTATTATCTCATTATCAACTTTTTAGGCATCAATAATCTGTTGTAAAAATAATGGTCTCGCTTTCAATGCTGCTAAAATTGAACCATCATCAGACAGAACTAAATGAGTATTCATCACATTCAATGAAACAATGATTTCCAACTCAAAGCATCTGCAACGACATTTGCTTTTCCTGGGTGATAATCGATAACTAGCTTATAATCTTTTAACAGTTCTAGCCATCTTCTCTGTCGTATGTTCAAATCTTTCTAAGTCATCAAATATTTCAAACTTTTATGATCAGAATATATATGAAATTTCTCACCAAATAGATAGTGGCGCCAAATCTTCAAAGCAAACACAATAGCCACAAATTCCAGATCTTGCGTCGGATAATTCTTTTCATGTGGTTTTAACTGTCTCGAGGCATAGGCTACAACCTTACCTTCTTGCATCAAAACACAACCTAGGCCATTTAACGAAGCATTACTGTAAATCACAAATTCTTTACCCGATTCTGGTTGCATTAATACCGAAGCTTCAGTCAATAAAGCTTTCAACTGATCGAAACTTTTCTGACACTTTTTAGACTATTTAAATTTCACGTTTTTATGAAGCAATTTCGTCAAAGGAGCAGCAATCATAGAAAAACCTTTCACAAATCATCTATAATAGCCGTCGATCCCAGAAAACTACGGACTTCAAAAACATTTCTCGGAGGCTTCCAATCTAAGATAGCTGAAATTTTGCTCGGATCAACTCGGATACCAGATGCTGACACAACATGTCCTAGAAAATTGACTTCTCGTAACTAGAATTCACATTTGTTAAACTTCGCATACAACTGCTTATCATGCAAAGTCTATAGCACTATTCTTAGATGTTCGGTATGCTCAGATTCATTACAAGAATATATCAAAATGTCATCAATGAATATGACAACAAATAAATCTAAATACAGTCTAAAAATTCTATTCATCAAATCCATAAAAATAGCAGGTGCATTTGTTAATCCGAAAGGCATAACTAAGAACTCATTGTGTCTGTACCTCATTCAGAAAGTAGTTTTCAGAATGCCTGAATCTTTTACTTGCAATTAATAATATCGCGATCTCATATCTATCTTTGAAAGCATAGGAGCTCCTTTCAACTGATCAAAGAAATCGTCAGTTCTAGGTAGAGTATATTTATTCTTGATAGTCACCTTGTTCAACTGACGATAATCAATGCACATTCTCATCGTGCTGTCTTTCTTTTTCACAAATAGAATAGGAGCACCCCAAGGTGAGAAGCTCGGTCTTGCAAATCCTCTATCAGTCAACTCTTGCAACTGAGGCTTTAATTCTTTTAACTCGGTCAGAGCCATTCTATACGGAGCTATTGAAATCGGAGTAGTCCCTGGCACTAATTCAATGCCAAACTCAACTTCTCAAATCGAAGGTAATCTCAGAAGTTTTTCAGAAAACACATCAGGGAATTCATAGACAACAGGCACTGATTTAATTTTCTTTTGTAACTTTTGAATCAATCACATAAGAAAAGTAGGCTTCACAACCCTTTCTCACATATTTCTGATTTAACATCGAAGAAATCACCGACGGTAAACCATTCAGATCATGAGACTCAATTCGGATAATCTCATCATTCTGACATCGTAAATCAATAGTCTTCCATTTGCAGTTTACAATAGCATCATACAAAGTTAGCCAATCCATACCTAGAATTATATCAAATTTTCCGAATGGTAATAACATCAAATCAGCCAGAAAACATGAATCTCGAATCATCAACGGACAATTCTTAAACACTTTGTCAACCAAAACACACCGGCCTAAAGGGTTCGATACTCTAATTACAAATTGAGTAGACTCTATAGGTAAAGTCTTACTGCTCACTATATTCATGCATATATAAGAATGCGTCAATCTAGGATCTATCAATGCAATCACAGAAGTATCGTAAAGGGTAAATGTAGCCGTAATCACATCTGGAGATGAAGCTTCCTCACGAGTTTGAATGGTGTTGGCTCTTGCAGGTCCGATAGCCTGAAATCTAACAGTCATATCTTTAGTTCCCGTCTGGCTACCACTCACATTACTCGTATTTCTGGTTGGTCTACCTCGAGCTGTATTGCCACTCGGCCTCAGATTTTGCACAATCTCTTACTCTACAGACTCAGGACATTTACAGATAAAGTGATTTAAGGATCCACATCTAAAGAAAGCTTAGTCATTCAATCTACAAATTCTCGGATCTCTTTTACCACAATGTCTACACTCAGGTCGACCGTATCAGACATTTCCAACACTTGCAATAGAAGTAGTTGGAGTTCTGAAACTCGAATACGATTTAGTACGATCTCTACTCGAATGTCCCACATTAACCTTTGAACGCTTATAATCATCTCGGAATTTCATTGACACAGACTGAAATGATTTACTTACGAATCTCTTTCTCGTATCTCTAACTTCTAAGTCAGCTTTTCTTTTCTCTTTCCCAAGCTCTTTAGCTTTACATGCTCGTTTAACAAGTACTACAAATTCTTTTATTTTCAAAATCTCGACTAACAACTTGATGTCTTCATTCAAGCCATCTTTAAACCTTTTACACATTATTGCTTCAGTCGAGACACATTCTCGTGCATACTGGCTCAATCTTACAAATTATCACTCGTATTCTGTAATAGACATACGACCCTATTTTAGCTCAAGAAACTCTTTGCGTTTCTAATCTATAAATCTTTCACTTATGTATTTCTTTCAGAATTTGGCATGAAAGAAATCCCAGGTGACTCCTTCTCTTAGAACCACCGATATCAACGTCTTCCACCAATGATACGCCGTATCTCTTAGAAGTGAAACGGCACATTTAAGACATTCGACCAGAGTACATGACAATGCATCAAACACTCGTATAGTATTCTCTAGCCAGAATTCAACTCTCTCAGCATCATTATTAGTAGTATCACAAAACTCTTCAGCCTTATATTTTCCAATTTTATCAACAGGTGACTTACTCAACTGAATTGGATTAGCTTGTCGCATGACAGGAACTTGTAGAGGATTTAGTAGGGGTGAAGGTTGTGGAACAGCCGAATTAGTTCTTATTACTGAGTGAACCAATCATTCATCATTTGGTAAATGGCTTGCTTAGCCAATCCCTCATGACTACTTGTAACACCCCAAACCCAGCCCAGACGTTATGGCCGAACCTGACGTGCCATATTGGAGTTGAAGACCCACGTTCTGTTTTAGTGCTTTAAAACCATGTATTTTGTTGAGGTAACAAAGTGTATGGAAGCTGGGCACCAGGTAGGTATCCGAGACAGAGGAGGTGAGCCATGAAGGCTGCTTAAGTACCAAGCTCTTTGATTGGATCCAATCCTAGACATGCCCACAACCATAGCCACACTTTGTTATATCGAGTTTAAATTTGTTTAAGTGAGCGTCTTTGATAAATCGATTAATCGTGGTGTTGAGATATTTTGAAAGCAAGTATCGCTTTGAAAACACGTCCTAAGTTTAGCCCATTTGAACAATTATCAACCAGGTTTGAAGTTATTAAAAATAAAATAATCCCGAGAAGAAATAAAAGAAAAGTTAAAAATGGCCTTATTACAACCCAAAAAGATAAATAATAATTAAAAGAAATTAAATGAAAACCAACGCTTATTTAAAGGTCCAAAAGCGATCACCGTGGCCACTCTGAATCCCCTCCGGCCCAAGTCCCCACATTAAGGCTCACCTACAAGGTTAAGGAAAGGGGGTGAGTTTGGAAACTCAGTGTGCAACAAGCCCCTTTCAGAGCCCAAAACAATAACAGCTTGTTGGGTCTAAGCCCAAAACCAATCTCAAACATGTACTGGGCTATAGCCCTTTTCATATTTCATATTTCATAACACTGGGCCGAAGCCTTTTCAAATTTCATATTACTGGGCCGAAGCCTTTACTGTAAACGGTATGGCCCATAGGCCCATTTCAATATCACATATAATGTCAATGAAAGAATGCAAGTCCATTTGGGGAGACTACTCAACCCACCATCCGCTACTCTCCACCCGTACCAACCAGCACATCATGTGGGGATTAACTCGACCCACCCCGCCATAACTCTCCACTGGCAGCATAGCTGCTTTATCATATATCTGGAGGCCTAGCCTCTTTTGATAACTGGGGCAAAAGCCCTTTTAATAACTGGGGCATAAGACCTTTAATAACTGGGGCATAAGCCCTTTTATAACTGGAGCTTAAGCCCTTTAATAACTAGGGCACAAGCCCTTTAATAACTGGGGCACAAGCCCTTTAATAACTGGGGCGTAAGCCCTTTTTCACTTCCTCCATTCATATAAAACCCAACCCAATGCATTTATGAACATCTAATGTGTATATCATACATATCATGTGCATATCATACATACCATGTTTATCAAAATCCCATGTATTAAAATCATGCATAAACCCTAGGGGTATAATGGTCATTTTTACCTAGGGGTAAAATAGTCATTTTCATATTATAAGGGTAATATCGTAATTTTACCAAAAATTAGGGTTTCCATGTTCATTAACGGTTACTAACAATTCATAGGTGCAAACAGTGATTCTGGCCCATTTTTTAGCGAAATCGAGTTTTGGGCCTAAAACCCCTAATGGGCCCTACTTAGCCAATTTCGTCATCTAGGCCCATTTAGCCTATATTCTGTAACGGTTTTATCAGTCACGATGTGCAATTTAACAAGTTCTCCTTTTCTACCAATTTTACCCAAATAGGCCCGAAAGCCCAATGGGCCCCACTTTGGCCCCTTGAGGCCCAACTTACCAAGAACGCCAAAAATCACATTCTTACCGTTTCCATTGTTCCCGATCACCATATCATCGATTCTAACTAACTAGTGAGCGTTCGCTTGCTCACAAGTCCTCAAAATGCCAGAATTTCGGCATTTCGGCTTTTCGGCATTTATCGCTTTAAGCTATGAAAAAGGGTTCGTTACACACCTATTTGGTGATATTCCTCGACGAGATCTCCTACACGATTTCTCCTATAATCCATCGTTAATAATCAGCTTCCCATAATTGAACTAAACCAAAAATCATCTAATATTAATACTTACACATTCGGCCACCATCCATAATGGCCTTAAGAATCCTACCTTTGTCGCGATTGATGACTAGGTCTAGCCACTCCGGAGATCCAAGCTACTCCAAGTCGACACTACACCTTGCTGCTCCTCCACTAAATAAACCACAAAAATATTAAAAGAAGACCCCATAAGGCCTATACCCATATTCGACCACCTCCCTAAACTAGAGGGGTTTCGGCTTTTGGCCAAAAGTTACTCTAAGAATTGTTTAGAGTTCGAGTACTTACCACAGTCTTGCTCCTCCTGAATCCAGATGCCTAAAAGGTAAAGGAATTGAATGCCAACAATTGAAAAGGAAAGAAAAGGTTGCTGGTCACAAAGAATCGACACCCCCTATCTTCACTGATTTCGGCTTTTGTGGTATTTCGGCAGAAGTAGAGATTAAGGAAAGAAATAATAAATGAGTAGAGGAAAGTAATGGGCTGGTTTTTGAAAAACAAAAGGGAGAAAAGATGAGAGGAAAGATGGTAGATTCGGCTAGGGAAGAAGAAAGAAGAGAAAAACTAAAACAAAAGAGAAAACGGCACAGCTAAGACCCTAATGCCAAAATTGCTAACCTAATACCCCTCTGTCGAAATCCCCTCTCTAATCCCTTCAAATCGGCTAGGCTCTATTCCTTTCTCAAATCCCTAAAATCTCTCCCCTTATCCCTCCTTAATCCATGCATCTTGAATTTTAAACTCTCTCCCATAGAGTTCCATCTAGCTTTAAACTCTAGCATGCACAAGCATAAAAATAACCTTACCTTTGCCATTCCAGGGAATCGAACCCAGGCCTTCCTCTATGCTCCACACGCCACATTTTTAGGATCTTAGTGGCGTCACCCTTGCCACTTTACCAAGGCTCTTTTTGTGATACACTTTACCCATAACTTAATATAAGGGCACCTCGCCAGAACCCCTAACTCCTAAGTCCAAAATTTAAAAATTCTACCGGGTTTTGGCCAACTCATGGGTCTTCCATAAGCCCATTTACATACCCAAATTATGAATTCCATAATCACATACCAAATTTTAGAAACTTACTTAAAATATCAAGAATCGCGAAAAACCCGAAAATCAGGATGTTACACTACTAGTAGCAGGTCTAGAATCAGATGATGTTATCCCTTGAGTGGGAGCAAGTGCATTACTTTCAACATCGTCAGTTACGGCTCGTTCGAGATCCAATTTCTCTTAAAAAACATATTTTTATTGTTAGGATTCATCCCACTATCGCAGTTCGTATATATGGCATGTATAGTTAGACTCATATACACTACGTTAGTACTACAATCGACTAAATCGTAGCTCTGATACCAACCAAATGTAACACCCTAAGTCGTATCCGTCACCGAACTAGGGTTATGAGGCATTACCAGACATATCAGAACATTATAAGATCAATTCAAAACACCATTCACATTTTAAAGCATCATAGTCAAACATCAACACAGAGTCCCTTTCTTAGGTCAACGAGACCTTAAACATGCTTTAGGAAGGGGTCAAGACTAAATTGAGCACATACAAAATTTCTTAGAAACATAAAATTTTTTCAAAGTTACAGTGGCCACACGCCCGTGTTACCAGACTGTGTGCCTTACACGACATTAGACACGCCCGTGTGTCTAGGCCATGGAAAAATAGGGCATACATACTGACTCCACCACACGGCCACAAGACACGCCTATGTGCTAGGCCGTGTGAAAATTAGGGAGGTTACTGACTTGGGTCACACGGCCTACCACAAGCCTATGTGCCAGCCTGTGTGTAACACCCCAAACCTGGCCTGAACGTTATGGCCGAATCTACGATGTCACATTGAAGTGTGTCTTGAAAAGTATTGTATTAAATAAAAACCTTTGTAGTGATGTTCTACAAACTTATAGGTATCATGTTCGTTGTTAAAAACTCAAGTAGGTTTAGAAAAAGTTGATCATTTCGGGTTTGTTCTTACTTTTTTTTAAAAAAAGAACAGTGTTTGCTGCGGAAGCTTTTTGAACTATGTTTGTAATAGCGTAGTGTTTTGAAAACATATATCTTTTTGAGAAGCTGCGACCTACTACTAGTAGATATAAATCAAAATAAAAAACCCCAAATTAAAGTAAAATTTTAAAGAGGCTTTATTACATAACAATACCCAAATTAAATAGCTTAAAGATTAAAAGTTTAAAACAACAACAATAGTAGTGGTAAGGCCTCCATCGAGTCCCTCGCAGCACGGACCCACCTAAGGATTACCTACACAAAAAAGTAAAAGGGTGAGTTTATGAAAAACTCAGTGTGTAATCCCTTTTCAAAAACAAATCATTCAAACCGTGGGCAAATACAGTTCGGCCTAACCTGTTTCAGTGACAGTCAAGTATCAGTTAAGGTCGTAGCCCAAATAGTATCAGTGTCAATGTGGGCCTTAGCCCAATATAGTAACAGTAATAGTAATGCATTCAGAAATCCTACCCATCCATCCTCTACACTTTACTTCGTCCAGCCCTCCACTCCATGTGAGGATAAAATCAACCCACCCATCTTTACACGTCAAAATATAGCACCGGTTGCGGCACTAATCAGTGATTGCAGCAAAGCTGCCACTACATTACAGTTCTGCCAAATATATCAAACCTACCCCCATGTAATATGTCATGTAACAGTCTGGTTTTGACCCTAGTCAAAATAGTGGTTTCGGGACCACAAATCTGAGTCTAAAAACTATTTTAATATTATTTTTTGTGTTTGTAATATGTGAATTTATATCTGTACAGTTTCTGTGATTTAATTTGTCTATTTCTGTGCTTAATTATGAAAAAGGATTAAATCGCAAAAAGTGTAAAACTTGAGTGCTAGATGATAAAGCACCTATTTGTCTTGGCTTTTAAAATAAAGGTCCTTGCATGTCAATTGTTTAAATAGTGGACAATTATGGGCATTAGTGGATGGAAATTTATGTTTTAATAACAAGGGCAAAATGGGAAATTGATTAACATGTTAATATTAATCAAAAACAAAACAAAATATGGCCATTTTGTTCATCTTTCTCTACCGAAATTAGAAAAGAAGAAAGGGTTTTAAGCTTCATTTCATTCGGCCAAGAATATCTATGATTAAGGTATGAATTTTCATCCGTTTTTGATAATTTCTACCTTTCTTGATAGTTGCTTCGTGTTCTTCAAAGCGCATGTCTGAATTTCTATTTCTGTTAAAGATTTCATAAAATTCCATTTTTGACATCAAGAATTTTTTGATGTTTTTGGCTGAATTATGAAGGCTTGTTAGATGAGTTATATGTTTTGTTCTTGAATTTTTGATAAAATGAGCTATTTGGGCTAATTTGTGAAAATGAGGTTTCGAAAGACTAATTTGTGAATTTAACATGTTGTATCGGCTTATATAGAAGCCATGAAAATTTAGCTAGCCCTTATTGCAAAGAAATTTTACATATTGGTGATTTTGTGAAAAATAAACTAAATTGTCAAAGTGTGAAAATGTAAGGGCTAAAATGTAAAGTCCCCTAAATATGTGTATATAGATTAAATTGAATGAAACGAATGATTAAGTGGTTGAATTTATTTTGTATTAGATTAAGAACAAAGAAAATCAAACTTAGATCGAAGGAAGTCCAAAGTAGTCGAATAGTCGACTCATTTTCGTCTGAAGTCCGTACGAGGTAAGTCAAACTACACTTATGTGTTAAGTTGATTAAATTCTGTGTTTATAAACTTTTAGCTGTATTGGACGGCCTTGAGAGCCAGATAAAAGAACGTTGGTATTGATCTGAATTATCGTGTAAGACCGTGTCTGGGACACATGCATTGATTTGAAATTTAAGTGTAAGACCATGTCTAGGACATCAGCATCGTATCTATTTTCGTATAAGACCCTGTCTGAGACAGAGGCATCGATACTGAATTACATGTAAGACCACATTTGGGACATCGGCATTGTACTTGTCTGTGAATATTTATTCCGTTTCTAGATTGTCCGATGATAAAGTATGAGATATGAAATGTTTACTTCATACAGGTACGTTTGTATCGTACTAGATTTTTGAATAGAAAAGACTATGTTTCTGTGAAGTAAGGAAATATTCTATGAGACGGTTGTGAAATTTGGCCATTTATTTTTATTTTTATGTTATAATAGTTAGGAATTTGTATTTGACTTACTAAGCTCTTCGTAGCTTACTCTGTGTGATTTCTGTCTATTTTACAGTTACCGTAGCTACTGAAGGCTCGGGATAGTCGAGGATTGTCACCACACTATCAAGCTTTTTTTAGTACCTTTGAAAGTGTTAATATTGCTAAGTATGGTATGTATAGGCTAGAATGTCTATGTATTAAGTTTTGAATTGTCTATATGTTATGCCATGTCAATTGGCTAGCAAATGTTATGTTTTGTGCATAGTTTTGATGCATATTTTGAAATATGCTATGTTCTAATGTGTTTTGGTCATATTTGAGCATTGAATTGGTTGGAAATGTTGGTATACTTGTTGCATATTAATGTTTGGAGGATTTGAACCATATGGGGTGGCAAATTGGCTTAAACCAAGCCTGCATTGTGCCGCACAGCCAGGGAAGACGGGCGTTCATTGTGGCCTGTGACAAAGTCAGTAGTGAGTTAAATTTTACACGGTCATGGCACACGGCCGTGTCTATTGGCCGTGTTAAAAAGTCAGTATAGGACCTCTTTTTGGCACGGTTGGACCACATAGGCGTGTCTTGTGCCCGTTTGAGTCACACGGCCTAGTCACACAGGCGTATGACTTGGTTACATTTGAAAATATTGATTAAGTTCTGAAATTTTTCAAAGGGTTCAATTTAGTTATGACCTTCCCTAAATGTATGTTTTAGGTCTTGTAAACCATCTTAATGGATGAATTGTGGATGAATATTTATGTATTGATATTATATGATATCTGTGAATCTGTGTTACTCCAAAATGCTCTATCTGTCCGCTGACTCCCCTTTCCTATTCCGGAGATTGTTACGGGATAGGGCTGTTACATTTTATTGGTATCAGAGCTATGGTTTAGTCTATTCTAGGACTACCATAGTGTATATGAGTCTAGCTATACATGCCATATATTTGAATCTGTGATAGTGTGATGACTCCTGACTTTGAAATGTGCTTTTATATAGCAATGGATCCCAATAGAGCCATAGCTGATGATGTTGAAAGTAATACGCCTGCTCCCGTGCAAGAGACGTTGCAAGATGATTCTCGACTGGCTATGAGTAGCCGTGATAGCGAGGCTAAGCAGGCCTTCTATCAGATGATGAATGAATGGTTCACCCAATACATTAGAACCAACCCCGCTGTTCAACAACCTCCACCCCCGGTTAATCCTTCTCAAATTCCTGTTATGCCCTCGGTGAGTCCAGTTCAACTAAGTAGACCACCTATTGATAAAATTAGAAAGTACGGGGCTGAAGAGTTTCGAGCAACAACGAATGATGATGCTGAAAGAGCTGAATTTTGGTTGGAAAGTATGATACGGGTATTTGATGAAATGTCTCTGAATCCAGAAGAATGTGTTAAATGCACTATTTCACTTCTGAGAGATACGGCATATCATTGGTGGAAAACTTTAATATCTGTGGTTTTGAGTGAACAGGTTACCTAGGATTTCTTCCAGACTGAATTTCAGAAGAAATACATTAAGTAGAGATTTATTGATAAAAAACGTAAAGAGTTTCTTGAGCTTAAACAGGGCCGAATGTCTGTTATTGAATATGAACGGGAATTTGTGAGATTGAGCCAGTATGCTCGAAAATATGTATCAAATGAAGCAATAATGTGCAAAAGATTTGAAGATGGACTAAACGAAGATATTCGTCTGCTAGTGGGGATTTTGGAGATTAAAGAAATGGTAGTGCTCATTGAGCGAGCATGTAAAGTTGAAGAATTAAGCAAAGAGAAAAGAAAAGCTGATTCTAAAGCTAAAGATGCTAGAAAAATATCTTTGAGTAAATCATTTCAGTCTAGGTTAAAGAAATTCCGAGATGATCAGAATCGTTCAAATACTAATATGGGACATTCGAACCGAGATCAAGCTAGATCGTATTCGAACACCAAAGCCCTGTTATTTTTGTTGCAAGTGCTTGAAGTATCCGATTTGAGAAACTTGAATGTAAACACTGTGGTAAAAGACATCCGGGAAATTGTAGATTGAATGACCGAGCTTGTTTCCAGTGTGGATCCCTAGATCATTTTATAAGAGATTGATCTGAACCCACTGAGCAAGAGAATGTACAGAATCCGAGACAGAGTAACACCTCATCTAGAGGTAGACCTTCTAGAAACACGAGAAATACAAGTGGTGATCAAAGAGCTACTAGGGATACTGCGGTTAGATCTGAGGCCAGAGCACCTGCCAGAGCCTATGCTATCCGAGCTCGTGAGGAAGCCTCATCTCCAGACGTGATTACTGGTACCTTTACTCTTTATGATACTTCTGGGATTGCATTGATAGACCCTGGATCAACGCATTATTATATTTGTATGAATTTAGTGCACAGTAAGACTTTTCCTGTAGAGTCTACTGAATTCGAAATTAGAGTATCGTACCCCTTAGGCAAAAGTGTCTTGGTTGATAAAGTCTGCAAGAATTGCCTATTAATGATTCCAGATATTTGTTTTCCTGCTGATCTAATGCTTTTACCTTTCGACAAATTTGATATAATTCTGGCGATGGATTGGTTAACATTGCACGATGCTGTTATGAGCTGTAAAAGAAAAGTCATTGATTTAAGGTGTAAGAATGATGAGATAATTCGAATTGAGTCTAGTGATCTGAATGGACTACCAGCTATGATATCTGCAATGAACGCACAAAAATATGTAAAGAAAGGTTGTAAATCCTACTTAGCTTATGTGTTAGACTCGAAAGTGAATGATAAGAAAGTTGAATCAATCCCTGTTGTTTGTGAATTCTCTGATGTGTTTCTTGAAGAGTTACCTGGTTTGCCTCTGATTCGAGAAGTCGAGTTTGGCATTGAATTAGTACCAGGTACTACTTCAATTTCAATAGCTCCGCATAGAATAGCTCCAACCGAGTTAAAGGAATTAAAATCTCAGTTGCAAGAATTGACTGATCGAGGGTTTGCTAGACCGAGTTTTTCACCATGGGGTGCTCCTGTTCTGTTTGTGAAAAAGAACGATGGCACAACGAGAATGTGTATTGATTACCGTCAACTTAATAAAGTGACTGTAATGAACAAATACCCTTTTCCTATAATTGATGATTTATTCTATCAGTTGAAAGGTGTTACTGTGTTTTCAAAGATAGATCTAAGATCGGGTTATTATCAGTTGCGAGTAAAGGACTCTAACATTCCAAAAACTGCTTTCAGAACGAGGTACGGGCATTATGAATTTTTAGTTATGCCTTTTGGTTTAACGAATGCACCTGATGTATTTATGGATTTGATGAATAGAATTTTCAGGCCGTATTTAGATCAATTTGTTGTAGTATTCATTGATGACATATTGATTTATTCACGTAATGAATCTGAGTATACTAAACATTTAAAAATAGTATTACAGATTTTGAGAGATAAACAGTTATATGCAAAGTTCAGTAAATGTTAATTCTGGTTGTGAGAAGTTGGTTTTCTGGGTCTTATTGTATCAGTTTCCGGTATTCAAGTTGATCCAAGTAAGATTTCAGCGATTCTGGATTGGAAGCCTCCGAGGAATGTATCTGAAGTCCGCAGTTTTCTGGGACTTGCCAATTACTACAGACGATTTGTAAAAGATTTCTCGATGATTGCAACTCCGTTGACAAGATTGCTTCAGAAAGATGTGAGGTTTGAATGATCTGAACAATGTCAGAAAAGTTTCGATCGGTTAAAAGCTCTGTTAACTGAAGCTCCGATATTGGTACAACCTAAGTCAAGTAAAGAATTCGTTGTTTACAGTGATGCTTCGTTGAATAGACTCAGTTGTGTTTTAATGCAAGAAGGAAAAGTTGTTGCTTATGCTTTGAGACAATTAAAGCCGCACAAGAAGAACTATCCAACACACGACCTCGAGTTAGTTGCCATTGTATTTGTTTTGAAAATCTGGTGTCACTATCTGTTTGGTGAGAAATGTCACGTGTTTTCTGATCATTAAAGTCTGAAGTATTTAATGACGCCAAAAGATTTGAATTAACGACAGAGAAGATGGTTAGAACTATTAAACGATTACGAGCTTGTGATTGATTATCATCACGGCAAAGCTAATGTTGTTGCTGATGCTTTGAGTAGGAAATCATTGTCTGTGTTGTGTGCTATGAACGCTAATTTAGCACTGTCTGATGATAATTTGGTTTATGCTAAACTGAAAGCAAAACCTTTGTTTATACAACAGATCTGTGAAGCTCAAAAATCTGACAATGAATTGATAGCTAAACGAGCTTTTTGTGATTTGAATTTCGGGTTGATGTTAATGGTTGTTTGAGATTCAGAACTAGACTTTGTGTTCTGAGAAACCCGGAGTTGATTCGGATGATTTTGAGTGAAGCTCACAGCAGTAGATTTTCTGTACATCCGGGAAGTACGAAAATGTATAACGATTTGAAACAACTATATTGGTGGCCGGGAATGAAAAGAGATGTTTCTGACTTTGTTTCGAGATGTTTAATCTGTTAGCAAGTTAAACCTGAACATCAGGTGCCATCTGGAATATTACAACCGATTATGATTCCAGAGTGGAAATGGGATCGAGTGACCATGGATTTTGTTTCGGGTTTGCCTCTGTCTTCGAAAAAGAAAGATACAATTTGGGTTGTAGTTGATCATTTGATGAAATCAGCTCATTTTATTCCGATTTGGTTTGATTATTCGTTCAATAAGCTAGCTGAGTTGTATATTTCTGATATTGTGAAATTGCCTGGTGTACCATTTTCAATAGTATCTAATAGAGACCTGAGATTTACATCGCGATTGTGGAAGAAATTGCAATATGCTCTGGATACTAAATTGCATTTCAGCACTGCTTTTCATCCGCATACAGATGGTCAATCTAAACGGATTATTCAGATACTCGAGGATATGTTGAGATGTTGCATTCTTGAGTTTGCAGGTACGTGGGAACAACATCTACCTTTGATTGAATTTGCTTATAATAATAGTTTTCAATCGAGTATTAAAATGGGACCGTATGAAGCCTTATATGGTAGAAAGTGTAGAACTCCATTATATTGGTCTGAGCTCAGTGAGAATAAGATTTATGGGGTTGATCTGATAAAAGAAACAGAACAAAAAGTGAAAATAATCTGAGATAGTCTAAAAGCTGTGTCTGATTGTCAGAAATCTTATACGGATTTAAAACGGAAAGATATCGAATATGAGATCAGTGATAAAGTGTTTCTAAAGGCATCTCCGTGGAAGAAACTGTTCCAATTCGGTAAAAAAGGCAAGTAGAGCCCGAGGTTCATCGGATTGTATGAAATCATTGAGTGAGTTAGGCCAGTTACTTATAGATTAAGATTACTGTCTGAGATAGAAAAGATTCACAATGTATTTCACGTATCGATGCTTTGACGATACAGATCTGATCCTTCACATGTAATTTCTCCGTCTAATATTGAAATCCATTCTGACATGACTTATGAAGAAAAGCCAATTCGTATTCTGTCTCGTGAGATTAAAGAATTACGTAATAAATTAATTTCGTTAGTCAAACTACTGTGGCATAGACATGGAGTAAAAGAGGCTACATAGGAGCCTGAAGATGCAATGAAATAGCAATATCCGAATCTATTTAACGGTAAGATTTTCGGGGACAAAAATCCCTAAAGGGGGAATTATAACAGTCCAGTTTTGACCCTAGACAGAATAGTGGTTTCGGGATCACAAATCCGAGTATAAAAAATATTTTAATATTATTTTATGTGTCTGTAATATGTGAATTTATATTTATACAGTTTATGTGATGTAATTTGTTTGTTTCTGTGCTTAATTATGATAAAGGATTAAATCGCGAAAAGTGTAAAACTTGAGTGCTAGATGATAAAGCACCTATTTGGCTTGGCTTTTAAAAGAAAGGTCCTTGTATGTCAATTTTTTAAATGGTGGACAATTATGGGCATTAGTGGACGGAAATTTATGTTTTAATAACAAAGGCAAAATGGGAAATTGATTAACATGTTAATATTAATCAAAAACAAAACAAAATGTGGCAATTTTGTTAATCTTTCTCTATCGAAATTAGAATAGAAGAAAGGGTTTTAAGCGTCATTTCATTCAACCATGAAAATCTATGATTAAGGTACGAATTTTCATTTGTTTTTGATAATTTTTACGTTTCTGTGATCGTTGCTTCGTGTTCTTCAAAGCCCATGTCTGAATTTCTGTTTCTGTTAAAGATTTCATGAAATGCCATTGTTGACATCAAGAGTTTTGTGATGTTTTTGGATGAATTATGAAGGCCTGTTAGATGAGTTATATGTTTTGTTCTTGAATTTTTGATGAAATGAGCTATTTGGGCTAATTTGTGAAAATGAGGTTTTGAAGGACTAATTTGTAAAATTAACATGTTGAATGGGCTTATATAGAAGCCATGAAAATTCGGCTAGCCCTTGTTGCAAAGAAATTTTACATATTGGTGATTTTGTGAAAAATAGACTAAATTGTCAAAGTGTGAAAATGTAAGGGCTAAAATGTAAAGTTCCCTAAATATGTGTATATGGATTAAATTGAATGAAATGAATGATTAAATAGTTGAATTTATATTGTATTAGATCAAGAACAAAGAAAATCGGACTTAGATCGAGGGAAGTCCAAAGTAGTCGAATAGTCGACTCATTTTTTTCCGAAATTCGTACAAGGTAAGTCAAACTACACTTATGTGTTAAGTTGATTAAATTCTATGTTTATTAACTGTTATCTGTATTGGACGGCCTTGAGTGCCTGATAAAAGAACGTTGGCATTGATCTGAATTATCGTGTAAGACCGTGTCTGGGACACAGGCATCGATTTGAAATTTAAGTGTAAAACCATGTCTGGGACATCGACATCGTATCTGTTTTCTTATAAGACCCTGTCTGGGACAGAGGCGTCGATACTGAATTACATGTAAGACCACATTTGGGAAGTCGGCATTGCACTTGTCTATGAATATTTATTCCGTTTCTGGATTGTCCGACGATATAGTATGATATATGAAATGTTTAATTCATACAGGTACGTTTGTATCGTACTAGATTTGTGAATAGAAAAGACTATGTTTTTGTGAAGTAAGGAAATATTCTATAAGACGGTTGTGAAATCTGTCCATTTACTATTATTTTTATGTTATAATAGTTGGGAATTTGTATTTGACTTACTAAGCTCTTTGTACTTACTCTGTGTGATTTCTGTCTGTTTAACAGTTATCGTAGTTACTGAAGGCTCGGGATAGTCGAGGATTGTCACCACACTATCAAGCTCTTCCTGGTACCTTTGATAGTGTTAATATTGCTAAGTATGGCATGTATAGGCTAGAATGTCTATGTATTAAGTTTTGAATTGTATATATGTTATGCCATGTCAATTGGCTAGCAAATGTTAAGTTTTGTGCATAGTTTTGATGCATGTTTTGAAATGTGCAATGTTCTAATATGTTTTGGTCATATTTGAGCATTGAATTGGTTGGAAATGTTGGTATACTTGTTGCTTATTAATTTTTGTAGGATGGGAACCATATAGGGTGGCAAATTGGCTTAAACCAAGCCTACATTGTGCCACACGGCCAGGGAACACGGGCGTGCATTGTGGCCGTGTGACAAAGTCAGTAGCTAGTTAAATTTTACACGGTCATGGCAAACGGCCATGTCTGTTGGCCATGTTAAAAAGTCAGTATAGGACGTCTTTTTGGCACGATTGGACCACATGGGCGTGTCTTGTACCCGTGTGAGTCACACGACCTAGTCACACAGGCGTGTGACTTGGTCACATTTGAAAATATTGATTAAGTTCTGAAATTTCTGAAAGGGTTCAGTTTAGTTTTGACCTTCCTTGAATGTACGTTTTAGGTCTCATAGACCATTTTAATGGATGAATTGTGGATGAATATTTATGTATTGATATTATATGATATCTGTGAATCTGTGTTACTCCGAAATTCTCTGTCTGTCCGGTGACTCGCCTTTCCTATTCCGGCGACGGTTACGGGATAGGGGTGTTACATTTCATGTCATTATATCATACGTATATGTAAGAATGTCATGCTCGAATATTGTCATACATGTCATGGGGGTATATCAATCATTTTAGCTCGTAGGGGTATAATAGTCATTTCATCAGTATAGGGTCTAAGTATACTTACTGACCCAACAGTAGGTCTACAGTCGTCTCAGGAGACCTGTGCAACCTTAACAATCAAATAGTGATAATGGACCCAAAGCCCATAATGCGGCCAATAGGGCCCACACGCCCGTGTGACCCATATAGCCCAAAAATGGCCTTGGCCATGTGGACTACATAGCCTGGCCCAATAATTTCCACACGTCCGCATGGTTCACCCGTGTGGGGCCCACAAGCCCGTAGGGCCCACACGGCCTATTTTTGCGTAACATGGCCCAAAACGGCCTAAGCCCATGAAATCGTTCATGATGGCCTCTACGATCGAAGGCCCACGATTTACGCGTTCGAATTGCCACACGAGCGAGCGTACGCTCGTGTAGTGTCAACACTCATACTTTTCTAGCTTTTGCCTATCTACGTTTATAGCAGTGTGATTACACACCTGGTTGCGAAAACGAGCGAATTAGCCTACGTGCACTCCAACCTATTACAACAGAAGCTTCAGTTATATACCTAACACATGAGTTGAAAGAACCTTAACCGAAACTTGATCAAAAGATTACTTACTAACACCTTGTGGTTTTAGCCCACTTAGATCGTTGACGAAAGTTGATAACAGACTCCTTGGTGATTATCTGCATGATAAGCGAATCTATTATTCAAGTTGCTTATATACAAGGGTTGAACAATGCATACCAACCCATAGTTCTTTTACCAGTAGGACAGACTTCCTCCTCGGAATCTTCACATCACGGTGCAAAATCTAAAACAGATGTTCTTCGAATGTCAGATTTGGCCTAACCTCAATCTCCTGAGTTGAGACAATGTGCGCAGGATTAGAGCGATATCGCATTAGCATAGAGACGTGGAACACATCATGAATCCATTCCAACTCTGGAGGTAACTCAAGTTGATAGGAAAATGATCCCACATGCTTCAATATATTGTAAGGCCTAATGAACCTAGGGCTTAACTTGCCTTTCCGACCAAACCTCAGCACCTTCTTCCATGGTGAGACCTTGAGAAACACTAAGTCCCCCACAGAATACTAAATCTTCTTACGCTTCATATCCGCATATGACTTATGTCTATCAGATGCCTCCTTCAATCGATCCCGAATCAATCTAACTTTATCCTCAGTATCAGAAATTAATTCAAGGCCCAGAACATGCTGCTCGCCCAACTCAATCCAACACATAGGAGTACGACAACTACGACCATATAGTGCCTCGTAAGGTGCCATTTGTATGCTAGGTTGGTAACTATTGTTATATACAAACTCTGCTAACGGCAAGTAGTCCTTCCAACTGCCTCGAAAGTCTACCACACAGCTCCTTAACATATCCTTCAGTATCTGAATCACCCTCTGACTGACCATCGATCTGAGGATGGAACACAGTACTGAAATCTAGCCTTGTACCTAGTGCTTTATGCAGTTTCTTCCAAAATCGAGACATGAGGCGACGATCCCTATCAAATATTATGGAAACTGGTACTCCATGCAGTCTCACTATTTTCGACACATACAGCTTAGCCAGCTTCTATAACAAGTAATTAGTACGAAAAGGTATGAAATGAGTAGATTTAGTCAATCGATCTACGATGAACCATACTGAATCCTTCTTAATATGTGTTAAGGGCAGTCCACTGACGAAGTCCACAGTTACTCTCTCCCACTACCAAAGCAGAATCCTAACTGGCTGAAGCAACCCTGAAGGTAACTGATATTCAGCCTTAACCTGCCGGCAAGTAAGCATTTATTCACAAAGTCGGTAACTTCACGCTTAAGTCCTGGCCACCAATATAACTCACGAAGGTCTCGGTACATCTTATTCTCAGCAAGATGCATAGCATAAAGACTACTATGCACCTCCGCAGTATCAACTGCCTCAAATCAGTATCCTTCGGTACACAGATTCTCCCACGAAAATAAAGTAACCCTTCGCTATTCAGTCCAAAATCTGAAGCTTCCCCACTCTCTATCTATCGGAATCGAAGACCTAGTGACTCATCCTCCATCTGTTTACCCTTAATCTGTTCAATCCATGTTGGTTTAACCTGAAGTTCGACCAATAGACTACCATCATCGAATAAGCTGAGACGAGCAAACATCGCCCTTAGATCAGTCACAGCCCTACGGCTCAATGCATCAGCTACCACATTAGCCTTACCAGGATGACATTCAATCGAATGGTCATAAACCTTAAGTAGCTCAGTCCATCTACCCTGCCTAAGGTTTAGCTCCTTCTGAGTGAGGAGATACTTGAGGCTATTGTGATATGTGTAAATGATACACTTCTCACAGTACAAGTAATGCCTCCAAATTTTCAGTGCGAATACCACTGCAGGCAACTCCAAGTCATGTGTCGGATAGTTTGCCTCATGCGTCTTAAGCTGGCGAGACACATGTGCCACTACCTAACCCTCTTGCATCAACACACATCCCAAACCAACAGGTGATGCAGTGCTGTAGACAGCGAATTCCTTCCCAAACTCCGGCTGAATCAAGACAGTGGCCTCAGTCAAAACTTTCTTAAGCTTCTCAAAACTTTCCTGCTGCTTATCAGTCCAGTTAAATGGTACCCCTTTACATAACAACTTAGTCAGAGCTGTAGCAATCAATGAAAACCCTTCCACAAAATGTCTATAATATCCTGCCAAACCTAGAAAACATTGAATCTCAGATACCGACTTTGGCTGCTTCCAATCCATAATTGCTTCAATTTTTCAATGATCAACCCTAATCCCCTCAGAAGATACCACATGACACAGAAAAGTTACCTCTCGAAGCCAAAATTCACACTTGCTAAATTTAGCGTACAGTTGTTTCTCCCTTAGAATTTGCAGAACCACTCAGCGATGTGCATCATGCTCATCTTCAGTTCTCGAATACACCAGAATGTCTCTATAAACACCACTACGAACAAATCTAGGTAGGGCTGGAACATTCGGTTCATCAAATCCATAAAAGCCGCTGGTGCATACATTAGTCCAATCAGCATCACTAGGAACTCGTAATGACCATAACAAGTCCTAAACACTGTATTATAAACATCAGTCTCCTTGACTTGCAGTTGATGATACCCTGATCAGATATCAATCTTAGAGAAAATTGAAGCTCCTCGAAAATGGTTGAATAGATCGTCTATCCTCTGTAGGGGGTACTTATTCTTAATAACCAATTTATTCAATTGCTGATAGTCGATGCAAATTCGCATGGATCCATCTTTCTTTTTCACAAATAAAATCGGTGCTCCCCACGGAGACACACTAGGGCAGATGAACCCTCGATCTAGTAACTCTAGAATCTAAGCTTTAAGCTCCTCAAGCTCATTTGGTGCCATTCTATAAGGGACAGTGGATACTGGAGCTATACCAGGCAGGAGCTCAATTCCAAACTCAACTTCACGATTTGGAGGTAACCCAGGTAGTTCATTGGGAAAAACATCCAAAAAATCCTTAATCGTCCTGATATCTTTAACAGATGAAACCTCAGATTTAGAAGCACCGATATAGGCTAGATACGCCTCACAATTCTTATGAACCAATTTCTCGGCCCTAAGTGTAGAAATCACATTTGATAGATAATTCTGACGTTCCCCAATCACAACTACCTCATCACCTTTTTTAGTTTTCAGTACCACCCGTTTTGCAGCACAGTCCAAATTCACCCGATGCTTAACTAGCCAATCCATGCCCAATATTAAGTCGAATTCTCCAAAAGAAAGTTCCATCAAATCCACCAAAAAGATCACTCCTTGAACCTCCAAGTGTACATCCTTAAACAGTTTATTCACTCTCACCGTCTGCCCTAATGGACTCAAGACAGTAACCTCACTCGTACTGTTCTCAACAGTTATACCCAAAGTCTCAAAAACAATGAAGGCTATATGAGAATGCGTAGGCCCAACATCAATCAATGCAGTATAAGGTACATTACGGATAAAGAATGCACTCGTAATAACATCTAGAGCATCTCCGTCCTCTTGGTGATGTGCAACATAAACCAGTGCTGGCTGCCTTGCCTCAGTATGACCAGTACCTCTGCTTGGTGTTCCATAACCATGGCCCAAACCATTTCCATCTTTGGCTTGACCATGGCCTCTCAGTGGCTGAACAGTACCCATACCAGTAGCTTGCATCTGATCGGGCCTACGTGGACAATCTCTAATGCGATGCTCCAAAGATCTGCACCTTAAACATGCCCTTATCCATTTTCAGCACTCACCTTGATGGCGTCTCCCACAATCACCATAAGGCTGCGGCCCGAAAGTAGCAATAGGAGGCCCAAATCTGACTCGCCCATCAATTCTGGCTTTTTTTTAGGCCTTAGAGCAGAACTTAAAGGTTCCCAAGCCCTCTTTTTCTTTCCCCTGTCCTTCTCACGATTCTGGCACTCAGCATGCTTCACATCCTCGGTGATTTTTGCCTTTTCCACTAACACAAAAAAATCTTGCTCCCTCTGTGGAGCAATCAGAACTTGTAGATTATCTCTGAGGTCGTCCTCAAAACGAACATAGTGCTCATATTCAGTTGCCACCATCCCACGCGCATAGCGTATAAGTCGCAAAAACTCAGACTCATATTCAGCCGCTAATTTATTTTAAAAACTCTCTCCTCTGGGCATCCACATAACTAGCGCCCATATATTTCCCTTGGAATGTAGTTTTGAAAAATTCCCAAGTAATCCGGTCACGCTGAGTACCCTCTTTAACTGTTAGCCACCACTGATAGGCTTCATCTCGTAACAACGACACTGCACCTTTTAATTTCTGCTCTGGGGTGCAGTCGAGGTCATCCATGATCCGCTCCATGGCCTCAATCTAATATGTAGCCACATTAAGGGCAACTCCAGTGATACCCCTAAATATCTCAGCCCCATTAGACCTGAGTCGTTCCGTCACCGACCCATGGCCCACAGTACCCATATTAGGCCCAGTGACCCTTTCCAAAATAGGCAACATAGCTTGGGATAGTGTGTCGTCCTCAGCTGCATGATCGTGTGACCCAATCTCAGTCACAACTGAAGTCGGTGCCTCTCTTGATTCATTGTTAGGCATATGACTCGATACCGATGACCCAGCCTGAGCACTTCCACGGCCTCCGCCATGGCATCTTGTACCCCTTCCACGAGTACCTCTGGTGCTCATATCGATTTGTGTATTATCTGAATTATAAATCTTATGTATTAGTTTACAGTTCCAGTTGTTTGTTACAGGATATGTTTTGGAAAATATTATCAGAGTTTTGTTTCACAGATCACAGTCATACTACAGTTTTAGGTTACCCTAAACAAAGTATTTCAGTGTAGTCTATTGCCTATAGTGGTCTCAACATTTCAATTTAAGCAGAAAGTAATTTTAGAGAACGTATAGAATCGGCGCTGGAGACTTAGTGTGCCACACATTCAGTAAAACATTTTCAAATATTTCAAATTATTTAAAATAGTTCATTTTCCAAATTCCAAGTTTTAAAATAAACCCAAATCCATAGCCGAGTTTTGTAACCTGACTATGATACCACTAAATGTAACACCCCAAACCCAGCCTAGACTTTTTGGCCGAATCTGTGATGTCACATTGAAGTGTGCCTTGAAAAGTATCGTATTAAATAAAAAAACCTTTGTAGTGATCTTCTACAAACTTATAGGTATCCTGTTCGTTGTTAAAAACTCAAGTAGGTTTTGCAAAAGTTAATCATTTCAGGTTTGTTATTACTTTTTTTTTAAAAAAAGAATAGTGTTTGCTGTGGAAGCTTTTTGAAATATGTCGTAATAGCGTGATGTTTTGAAAACATATATCTTTTTTAGAAGACGTGACCTACTACTAGCATATATAAATAAAAATAAGAAAACCCAAAATTAAAGTAAAATTTTAAAAAGGCCTTATTACATAACAATAACCAAATTAAATAGCTTAAAGATTAAAAGTTTGAAACAACAGCAATAGCAGTGGTGTGGCCTCCATCGAGTCCCTCGCAGCACCGACCCATCTAAGGATTACCTACGCAGGAAAGTAAAAGGGTGAGTTTATGAAAAACTCAGTGTGTAATCCCTTTTCAAAAACAAATCAGTCAAACCGTGGGCAAATATAGTTTGGCCTAAGCCCGTTTCAATGATAGTCCAGTATCAGTTAGGGCCACAGCGCATAATAATATCAGTATCAGTGTGGGCCTTAGCCCAATATAGTAACAATAACAGTAATGCAATCAGAAATCCTACCCATCCATCCTCTACACTCCACTCCATCTAGCCCTGCACTCCATGTGGGGATAAAATCAACCCACCTATCCCTACACTCCAAAATAGAGCACCAGTTACAGTACTAATCAGTGATTGCAGCAGAGCTACCAGTACAGTACACTTCCTCCAAATATATCAAACCCACCCCCATGCAATATGTCATGTCATAATATCATACGTGTGTGCAAGAATGTCATGCTCGAATACAGTCATACATGTCATAGGGGTATATCAGTCATTTCATCAGTATGGGGTCTATGTATACTCCTACCAAACAATAGGTCCACAGTCATCTCGGGCAACCCGTGCGACCTTAATAATCAAACAGTGATAATGGACCCAAAGCCCATAATGCGGCCCATGTGGGATATAGCCCAAAAATGGCCTTGGATGTGTGGACTACACAGCTTGGCCCAATAATTTCCACACGTCCGTGTGGTTCATCAATGTGAGGCCCACGAGCATTGGCCCACGAGCCCATGGGCCCCACTGGCCCATTTTGGCCCAACATAGCCCAAAATGGCCTAAGCCCATGAAATCGCTCATAGTGGCCTCTATGATCGAACACCCACGTTTTATGCGTTCGGATTACCACACGAGCGAGCGTACGCTCGTGTAGCATCAACAGTCATACTTTTCAGCTTTTGCTGATCTACGCTTATTGTAGTGTGATTACACACCTGGTTGCAAAAACGAGCGAATTAGCCTACGTGCACTCCAACCTATTACAACAGAAGCTTTAGTTATATACCTAACACAAGAGTTGAAAGAACCTTAACCGAAACTTGATTAAAAGATTACTTACTACGCCTTGCTTGAACGAGCGTGGTTTTAGCCCGCTTAGATCGCTGACGAAAGTTGATAACAGACTCTTTGATGATTATCTGCATGGTAAGAGAATCTACTATTCAAATTGCTTTTACACAAGGGTTGGACAACGCATACCAAGCCATAGAAACCGCAAACCCATAATAATGGAAAAAAACATTCGGCCAAGACCGAAAGATCCCAAATCAAAATGCCTCAGTTCAATATAATATTAACGAATAGTGTTACCTTCAAACGAGAGATGAAAGAAAGATTTCGATCGCTTCTGCAATACTAGCTAACTCCTTCACTCATCGAGTAGTACTAAAACCCGAAAGAGCACCATTACTAAGAGAGAAAAAAGATGAGAATCGACATTCAGGGAAAAGAGGGGAAAATCCAAAAGAGCAGAGGCAAACAGAGACTTATCGATCAGTATTTGGTCACCCACCAATAAAAATGGAAGGAATTGACAGAAAGCAGAGAAGCAAAAGAAAAAGAGAGGAGAAAAGACAAGGTAATCAGCCTAGAGACTACAACCGATTGTGGAAAGGAGAAGGTGGAAACAAAACTGAAAGTGTTTGAGAGGGGAAAAACAAATAGCAGCAATTGGTTAAGAAGAGAAGAGAATGCCAAATAAGAAAGAGAGGAAAAGAATTCAATTAACCAAAGGAAAAAGGTCTGAAAGGGGGCATAAAACCATAAAGCACAAAAGAGAGAAAGACCCGAATGAACAAGCACTATTCGGCCACAACAAACAAGGAACCAAACCAAAAAATAGCCAAATTCGGCACCAAAGACAAAAGAGGAGAGCTAATGCCGATTTTGCGAAAAGAGACCCCTAAACAACTCCCACACTTGACTCTTCCAACCTTTCCCATCCCAGCCAAAACTCTTTTGAACCAAAGTTCAATTTCGACACAACCTTCCCCACTTTCTAATTCCACAAAATCCTCCTAAAATTCCTCCTCCATTATCTCCTCAAATGCCCATTCAAACTCTCCTCAACTAGTAGAGTTTCGGTCAACCTCAACTTCCCACAAGGCAGAGCTCCAAAATAAACACCTCTTGCACACAATAAGGCTTGAACTCAAGACCTCCTAGTAGCAGTAACATGCCACTACCCCCTAAACCAATAGCCTTTTTGTGACTTGATTTCCCCACAACTATTTAAGAAATCACTATCAAGAAGCAAGGGTTTTATTCAATGAAAACAAAATTTTTGCTAAAGCCCAGGCTTGAACCCTGGACTTTCCACACTTCTCAGGACACTTAATCATTAATGCAAGCAAGCTAATATGCAACATAACATACAAATTTAATCACTTAAAATTTTGGGGCATTCCACCGTGTACCACACACGACCAATAGACACGCCTGTGTGTCTAGGCCATGTCAAAACTGTAGGGTATACTGACTTTAAATCGTAAGGTGCCCCAGGAGACACACGGCCGTGCCACATGGCCATGTGTCGCACACGGCTGAGACACATGCCTATGTTTCTACCCGTGCAGACAAAAATAAGCTATTGAAAAGCCAAATTTCCACCCATTTTGGGTCATAACTATAAGCTCAAAATGGCACATGATTCACAACTAAAACGCAACCAAAACATTACCACATCAAGCATCCTTTATGCTTCAATATCACTAATCATTTCCATACACAATTCTAACTCAGACATACTAATTCCATGTACCAAAATCATACCATAAACATATAATTCATATCACATTTATAACCATTTCAAGATCATAACAAACCTTACCAAATAGACCATATATACACACCAAAAATACCATTTTTGCATCCCATATCATATACCAAAATTAAACTATAAGTTTAACCATAATCAATCCATATCTCATGGCATGATATATATTCACATCCCAAAAAATAACACATAGTTAGGGAATTTTACAAATTAGCCCTCACATTTTCACATTTTAACACTTTAGTCCCTATTTCATAAAATCACAAAATATGCATAATTTCCTTTTACATATGCCTAGCCGAATTTTCCTTTAGCTCATACAAGCCCATATATTACATCTATTTCACATTTTACTTATTCAATTTCTAATTTTCACAATTTAATCCAAAATACTCAAATTCATCAAAAATTCCAATACAAAACATAGTAATTTAACACATATCTTTCATTTTCTATCATCAAACTTCATAAAACTCACATTATCAACAATGAAACATCTTAAAATCATAATCAAATTCATAACTTGAGTCATGGGCTTGAAAGATTACTAAGCAACGATCACAAAAACGTAGAAATTATCAAAAATCGAACAAAATTCATACGTTAATCAAAGAAGACAAAGGCTGAACCCCAGCTTAGTCTTTTTTCCTTTCTTTTTCTTTGTATTTTCGGCTATAGATGATAATGGCTGAACAAATTTTTATTTTTGTTTTAATTATAACATCATTTATTAACTAATTACCTTATTAACCTTAATGAAATAATATAAAAGCTTTATAATGGTTGTTCAAAACCATCCATGCCATTATTTAATGACCAAATTTCATTTCAAGGTCTCCATATTGAAAGAACATAGCAATTTTGTAACACCCTAAACCCAGCCCAGACGTTATGGCCGGATCTGACGTGTCACATGGACTTACGACTTAGTATGCATTCGTTGGTTAAAGTGATTGGGGTGGTCTTTGTAAAAACAGCGGTTGAATGAAAAGCCGGTTTATTAATCTTTAGGCTATCCATTTGTTGTGCTTGTTGAGTCTTGGAAACGTTCATTAATTTTGAAAACCCACGCAGCCTAACAGTAGCAGTTTCGACATAGTATAAATATAATCAGAAAATAAAACCATAGCGGAAAAAAAAATTTAAATAATGGCTTTATTACAACTTAGAACCCAAAATTAAATCAGAATATAAAAATAATAAAAATAAACTAACTTAGAAAAACCAACTTTGCAGATGATGTGGCCACTCCAAATCCCTCATAGCTCCAAGCCCACTATGGTTGGGGATTTCCTGCAGAGATGAAAATAAAGGGTGAGTTCAGAAAACTCAGTGTGTAACATAACCCAACTATAGCCCAAAACAGATCAAACCTCAGAGTCAGACTTATCTAGGCCTTAGCCCAGTACAGAAATCAGAATGAAACCTATAGGCCCATAGCAGATACAGAACAAATATATCATGAAAGCAGAAATCCCAACCCAGAACCATCCATAACACCCCCGTACCAGCCTTACACCATGTGGGGAGACTACTCGACCCACCCAACCGCTACACACCACAGAAATTGCAGCGAGGCTGCCAGATATTGTGACGAAGTCACCAAATACAAATATTATGGCTAGGCCACCAGAACAGGTATATATATATATGTGGCGAAGCCACCAGATTGCAGCGAGGCTACCAGATATTGTGACAAAGTCACCAGAACAGATATATGTGGCGAGGCCACCAGATTACAGCGAGGCTTCCAGAACGCTTCCTCCATCAATATAAACCCATGTCCCATGCAACAGAAATAATATGTCATGGCATACGTATACAGAAACAGTACATCATGCTTTTCAGAAAAAATAACTTTAGGGGTAAAATCGTAATTTTACATGCATAGGGTATTTCAGTAATTATTACCTATTGCTAAGGTTTCATGCTCATTCTAACGTTTACGAAGTAATCAGAAGTACTTACCTAGTCTTTTTACCAAAGTGGGCCCGTTGGCCCATTGGCTCGTTTTCGGCCCATTAAGCCCAAAAATACCGTTGTGCACGAAAATGCACACTCTGCACTCTAATCATCCAAATGTACCATATTCATTAACAACTGTCTCACGATCACTTGCACGCTCGCGAGTTCACAAAATACCAATGTTTTAGTATTTCGGCTTTTACCGATTTAGTCTAAGGGAGGGTGTCGTTTACACACCTGGTTGATGACGATTGATGACGATATCTCCTACGCGATAATCCTATAATCGATCACTAACACATTAGACTTACGAATTAATAATAACTAACATAAATCCACGTCAACTAACCCAACCATCACACAAGTTAGTCATTTACGTACGAGGGGCAAAATAGTCATTTTACCCTCCAGGGGTAAATCGGTAGTCCTACCCTATAGGGGTATTTTAGTAATTCTACAACTTATCCACTTGGGCTTACGGACCCATTGGGACCACATGGCCCATTTTAGCCCATCGTGGCCCGAAATGGCCGTCCTACTACTAGAGTAATGAGAAATACACACCTGTTAGGAGACTGCAGTTAATCCGCGCTCCAAACACTCTTAGCTGACGCCCAACCCAAACGAGTAGGTGACAAAGCGAAAGGGATCAGCCAAGAAGGGTATGCCTACTCTCCTCATGGTTTGCTCTATTTAAAGCCAGCTCTCTATCTACTCTTATGTTAGCTTCCCGATGTGGGATCCCTCCATCACCAGAGTTTAAAACCAACACCAACTCTTGCCGTCCCAAGATAGTAAAATAATCAACCTTTACGTGCCAAGGGATTCGAACCAAAGTCCTCTCACATGCCAATTCACGCCGCCACCACTAGGCCATCAACTCATTTGTGTCATAAATCCAACACATTAAACTATAAAGCGCACCTACTTGCTTCCAGATTTATTGAAAAGAAAAACCAAAATATATTGCAAGAGCCAAGACTTGAACCTTCGACCCCTTGCTTCGTCTATAGCGTCACTTCCTTGTCCCCTAAGTGGCGCCACCTTGCCACTACACCACACTCCTTTTTGTGTCATCTTTTACCCCTTTACTCTTAAAAGCCCAAACGCCAATTGCATCACCTATTCATAAAATGAAAATTCCGAAGACTACCACGGATTTAACTTAAGTTTGGGCCTTCCAAAGGCCCACTAACCTACTAAAATATATGTTTTAACCAACCAGAACACACACAAATTTTAAAAAAATCACAGAAACACAGAAAACCTGAAAATTGGGGTGTTACAACTCTACCCTTCTTAAAGAAATTTCATCCTCGAAATTTTACTTGAATCAAACAAATGAGGATATTGTTGACGCATCGCCACTTCTGGCTCCCAAGTAGCTTCCTCTCAACCATGATTACGCCATAGCAGCTTTACTAGCGGGACTGATTTCCTCCTCAAAATCTTAACATCCCGATCCAAAATCTGCATAGGCTGTTCCTCAAAAGTCAAGTCTGTTTGGACCTCGATCTCTGCAACCGGCACAACGTGAGTAGGGTCAGAATGATACCGCCTTAACATGGAGACGTGAAAGACATCATTAATCCTATCCAACTTTGGAGGTAGCTCCAACTGATAAGCCACTGGACCCACTCGCTTAAGAATCTAATAAGGCCCAATGAACCGCGGACTTAACTTGCCTTTCCTACCAAGCTTTAATATTTTCTTCCAAGGCGAAACCTTCAAGAAGACCATATCACCACAGAGTGCTTAATTTCCTTGCGCTACAAATCTGCATATGACTTCTGTCTATCAGATGCTTCCTTCAACTGGCCTCTAATCAACTTGACCTTATCCTCAGTATCTGCCACCAACTTAGGTCCAAGAACCTGTCATTCACCCAACTCGGTCCAACAACTAGGTGTACGACATCTTCGCTCATACTGTGGCTCATAAGGAGCTATTCGAATACTTGCCTGATAACTGTTGTTGTATGCAAACTCTGCCAATAGTAAGTAATCCTCCCAATTGCCTCGAAAGTCGATAACGCATCCCCTCAACATGTCTTCCAGAATCTGAATAACCCTTTCCGACTGACCATCAGTCTGAGGATGAAAGGCTGTACTAAAGTTCAACCGCGTACCCAACGCCTCATGCAACTTTTGCCAAAACTGATACGTGAATCTAGGATCTCGATCAGAAATAATTGACACTGGCACTCCGTGAAGTCGCACTATTTCTGCCACATACAATTTGGCTAACTTCTGAAGTGAATAATCAATGCGGACAGGTATGAAATGAGTAGATTTGGTCAACCTATCCACAATTACCCAAATCGAGTCCTTCTTCGACGGTGTCAAGGGTAACCTACTCACAAAATCCATGGTTACCCTCTCCCACTTCCAAAGTGGTACTTTCACTAGCTGCAAAAGTCCGGAAGGTAACTGATGTTCAGCTTTCACTTGCTAACAAGTCAGACATTTTCCCACAACTTCTGTTACCTCTCGCTTCAATCCAGGCCACCAATACAACTCCTTTAAGCCGCGATACATTTTACTCCCTCCAGGATGCATAGCACACAGACCCCCATAAGCTTCTTTCAAAATTGCTTGCCTCAAGTCAGAGTCCTTCGGAATACAAACTCTACCTCGGTAACACAAAACTCCCTCACTGTTCGGTCTGAACTCAGAAGTATCCCTATTCTTAACTTGCCAGAATCGAGAAACCAGGGACTCATCCCTCGACTATTTTTCCTTAATCTCATCCACCCAGGTCGGCCTAACTTGCAGTTCTGCTAACAGACTACCGTCGTCATACAGACTCAAACGAGCAAACATGGCTTTCAGATCAGATATAGTTCTACGACTTAAAGCATCAGCCACCACATTAGCTTTGTCTGGGTGATACTCAATCGCGCAGTCATAATCCTTAAGAAACTCTATCCATCTCCGCTACCTAAGGTTCAGCTCCTTCTGAGTCAGCATGTACTTAAGACTCTTATGATCTGTGTATATAATACACCTTTCTCCGTACAGGTAATGTGTAACGCCCCCACGCCCGAGACTATCACCGGAGTCGAGCTTGAGGGGTTACCAAACATAATTTATCAATTTAAGAACTTCAAATCATTTGTTTCCACATTCACAGCTTTCTAGCTACTCGCGTCACAGTTACAAGAAAAATCATATCTCGAGTTAAAAAACTCGAAATCAAGATCCGTAAATTTTCCCTAAATCTAGACTCATATATCTATTTACTAATTGTTTTCTAGAATTTTTTATTGGCCCAATTAGTACAGTTTATTAATTAAAGAATCCCCTGTTTCAGGGTTCGACTGCTCTGACCTCTATGTATTACGAATCAAATATATCTCTATACAAAATTTCAATGACTATGAGGTTTGTTTTTATTAAAACTAGACTCAATAAGGAATTTTTACATATAAATAAAAACTTATAATTATTTTAGTAAAATTTATTATGAATTTTTAAAGTCAGAACAGGGGATCCAGAAATCACTCTGCCCTGTTTCGTAAAAGTTTAAATATCTCATAAAATATAATTTATATTCCTGTTTTGTTCAGTCCATATGAAAATAGACTCATTAAGCTTCAATTTCATAACTTACTCATCATTTAGTTCTATTTATACTATTTTTAGTGATTTTTCAAATTCATGTCATTGCTGCAGCAATATTCTGTTTTAAGGCAAGTTTCATCTTTCCATGAATTTTTATGAACTAGATAACCTGTTAAACTTCCATGATATCAAACATGATCTAAATTAGCCATCACCATGACTTATCAATATCAAACATTTTCTCAACCAAACATGGCCATATCATAAAATTATTTACACAAAATAGGTATATTGCTATACATGCCATACTTAAGTAGTTGTACAAGCCATTTACCAAGATAAAAGTCCTTTGGATAGTGTGATCGAACCTTCGACCCGTCCCGATTCTCGATCTGGCTTGTTCAAAACTACAGTGAATGAAAAGGAAGGAGTAAGCATAAATGCTTAGTAAGTTCATATGTAAATTGTAACACCCCTATCCCGTGACCGTCGCCGGAATAGGTAAGGGGCATTACCGGGCTTGTAACTCATGTCAGAACCGTAAAATTTTGAACTTTCTCTTGAAATAAAGGTCATTCATTTAGATAAGTACCAGCACAGCCAGGGATAAAATTTAAACTTCTCTAAGTAAACATTCAAAAGATGTCATTTTCGCATGGCTTATATACATTAACCAAAATATTCTTCCGCCACTAGTCTATTTTATACATGCCATAAGATAATCCAAAACATAGCAGTACCAAACAGTGGATAGTGATAGTGTGACTAGTTGCTGACGATCCCCGAGCCTGTAGCTTCGCAATGAGATCTATAAAACAGAGAAAACAAAATAAACGGAGTAAGCATTATAATGTTTAGTAAGTTTTAAGCAGTGTCAACAGATAACAATCAAATCATAACATAGTTGTTCGTATTTTTTTTGTCTCTTCCTTCAGGCATACCATCCCTTTACCGAATATGCACATCTCATCATATACAATAGGCAGATAAACCTTCACATAAAAGTGAGCTCATGTGACATAGATCTATTGTATGATTTCACATAACCTCTCACACTGATCCGATGTCACATAATCATAGGAATAGTCTCATAGATTGCTCTCGTATGCATCACATAACTACCTTATGATTTAGTTCAAATCAAGCTCACATATAAACTTGGAGTACATACCTGTTTAACCTTCCGCATTGAATATATTTATAAGCAATTCTTATTACGAAGTCTTATAGCTTTAACCTCTACTCGGATTATCGGTGAGACCTTTAGCTCAGACGAAATCTCCACATGAAGTTATCGGGTCTTACCCGGACAAAATCTCTACACGTAGTCATCGGGTCTTACTCGGACATAATCTCCACACGTAGTCATCGGGTCTTTAGAGCTCGGATATAGTACGAGCACGAAGCTTACGGACATTAATCAGTGATAATATTCTCGCATAAAGCCTGCGGGGTTTTAACCCGGATATAGTACTGACACAAATGCCCTTCGGGACTTATCACATTTATACACTTTCACATCCATCAAGTTGGCCACTCGGCCCTGTCGCATATATACACTTTCACATTCATCACATCGGCCATTAGGCCTTATCACATATATACACTTTCACATTCATCACATCGGCCATTAGGCCTTATCACATATATACACTTTCACATTCATCACATCGGCCATTAGGCCTTATCACATATATACAATTTCACATTCATCACATCGGCCATTAGGCCTTATCACATATATATACACTTTCACATTCATCACATTGGCCATTCAGCCTTATCACATATATACAATTTCACATTCATCACATCGGCCATTAGGCCTTATCACATATATATACACTTTCACATTCATTCAAATATACTTCACATACCACATATACTATCATGTACAGACTTGGTCTTGGCCGAATCTACATCCATCACTTTTCAATGAATAATTCAATTTTACGCCATACTATCATTTCATATTCGAATACTCATAAGCTTACAATATCACTATTTAGAATTCAAGTATGGGTTTAATCAATAGCTTATGAGCAACTAAAACAAGTTTTATCCATGTTTACAACAAAATCACATATTCACTACGAGCTGTTTTCCTGAGCAATGGTCACTAAATTATTTATAACCGGAGATACAAAACTCCAAATCACTTGCCGTTAATTTTTCCTGAATATAGACTCGTATATCTTCCATCCATAAAATTTCCAGAATTTTAGGTTTGGCCAATCAATACCAGATTTTTCTTAAAGTTTCCCCTGTTTTACTGTTTGACTAATCTGACCACTCTTCACTACGAATCAAATTTCTCATTTTACAGAATTAAAAATGTGTTGTATTTGATTTCATTTGAAACTAGACTCATTAAGGAGTCTAAGCATATAAATTTTATCTTATAACCATTTTTGTACAATTTATAATGATTTTCTAAAAACAGAACAGGGGATTTCAGAGTCATTCTGACGCCGTCTCACACAACTTTAAATATCTCTTTATAGGAAATTTCTTTGCTCACAAGGTCTCTTTTATAAGAAACTAGACTAATTAACCCTTGATTACATATTTTATTCAGCCTATAATTCCACACCAACAATTTATAGTGATTTTCTAAAATCACGTTACTGCTGCTGTCCAAAGCAAATTATTACAATTTGCTCTTAAATTTCCAAGTCCAAACACATATGAACTTACCATTTGAGTTTAAGACATATCATGGCCACATCATACCTTATTAAATCAACTCATTATGTCCTATTATGATTGAATTTACTCAACGTTTAATCACTTAAAACTTACCTCGGAAGTGGTCGACGATTAGATATCCACGGCTATTCGTTTACTTTCTCTTTTCCCCTATCCGACTTTGATCCTCTAAGCTCTTGAGCTAAATAAAACAATTTACTTCCCAATCAAACACAATCACACGGCATCCATATACATTTTAGAACCATTCTTAACATATTTACTACTCATTTACAAACGAAATACTCATATCACATTTATAAAACTACCTTTCATAAACACTATGTATAAATATGCATTTCTTCACTATTTACTAAGTCAAGCCAAACCACATGATTTATTAATCGTTAATATATATATACAGCATTAACAACTTCACTTAAGCTTAAGTATAAAATTTGGTCTTACCAAATTTTGCACATTTTACCAAAATAATAACTACCAATTTTACACATAAGTGCCGAATCAAATAATACCACACTTACAATATCACTTGACTAATGAAATATCCAAAATATCAATCTATCATTTACCAAATTCATAAACCACATAGAAGGCACATTTTAAACTCAAGCATGTAACTTAACAACTTAACCATTAGTTGCCGAACCACAAACAAAACATATTCATACGTTAATATCTCAAACCTTACCTTAACAACCAATATGCAAGATATCACATATACATAACTTAGCTTATGAGAACATATGTATTACATCATAAACACATCTCTTACCAATTACCTCACTTAAGCCAAATTTTTATAATCAACCACAAAAAAATATACCACAAATCACACTTCCAAAATGGGCTACTTCCATGGCCGATTATACTTCATCATTAACATATCTCATTTTCGAATCATATAATCAACATTTGTTCAAGACATCAAACCTCTTTAATTTCGGCTATTACTAATATAAACATTCACAAATCATATTCTTAGGAAGACCGATTTCTTTCCATAACACATTCATCATCAATACTTAGATGAAACAATCAAAATCCCTTCCTTTATACCCTAGCCGAATGCTCCAATCATCCATCAAAATTACAAATTTTAGCATGGGCTAAGTAAGAACCATGATTATTTACCTAAAACAAGTTAAAATTTCACAATTTGACATAATATACTAACCTTTTTAATGACTCAAGTGACCAAAAATTCTTCCCCTCCTTTGTTTCTTCTATTCGGCCATGTTGAGCAACAAAGAAAGAATTTTGTTTTTCCTCCCCTTTCTCTAGTCACGGCAATGGGGAGTAAAAGGGGAGACAACTTTGGTTTCTCCTCCCACTCACCTCATGTTTTATCATTCTTAATATTTTATCTTTTTTTTTCTTTCTCCATTTCTTTATTACTAACTTTATTTTATTGTTTCCTCCCATGATGCACCAACACAACATGTCTATGACATGTTTTTAGCCATAACATCTTGTCCACCCATGCTCTTTATTTTATTAATCCTTACATAATGCACTACCCCAACATGTTTATGACATGTTTTTAGCCATAACAACTTGTCCACCCATGCTCATGGCCGGCCACTACATATTAGGGGGGGAAAATTGACATGCAAGTCCTCCCTTTTGATTACATGCACTATTAGGTCCTTGTAGATTAGCCTATCACATTTCAAAAATGTCACCCATAAGTCCTTTTGACTAAATTCACATGCAATTTACTAGATCGAAGCCTAAAACTTTCACACCTTCATAATCACATATTTCAGACAATAAATATCACATTCAAATAATTTGGTGACTCGGTTTAGCGGTCCAGAAACCGCTTTTCGACTAGGGTCATTTTAGGGCTGTCACATAAATAACAAGTAACATAACAATACAAATATACCAAACAACTTTAGCATGGTACCACCAAAACATATATCACATCTTTAAACATCATTCATCATCTTACCACCTTATCGTTGTTGTATCTATTTTCTACCCGAGGGTTAAGAACATACCTATCCAAAGTGTCCATTTCACAACACTTACCAAAACGTCGCTTGCATCTTAAGTGTTCTTCCATTTCACTAGAAACTTCACCCGTTGAACACATCGGAATATAACTTGGATACATGGATAATTTGCACATAAGTGCCACATATGTAATCAAGAAATCATGTAACTCGCCCCTAAGTGAACTCGGACTCAACTCAACGAGCTCGGGTGTTCGCATCCATAAATGAACTCGGACTCAACTCAACGAGTTCGGATGCCTAGTTACATCTCTCGAACTCGGACTCAACTCAACGAGTTCGGGCATTCGCATCCATAAGTGAACTCGGACTCAACTCGACAAGTTCGGATGCTCAACCATCCTAGTGACATGTCACTTGTATCCTAATCTATTCCTAATGTTCAAACGGGCTTTTTTCCTCGATCTCACATTGCCGTCTTCCATGGAATATCGGAACCGATACTCGGTAGCAATTCATATTTATCAAGTAGTAAACATAATTTGCATATTACTCAACATTAAACACAAAGCATAATATATCACGATTAAAAATCAGCGTATCATATAATTAACATCAATAACTTAAAAATAACAATTATGCTACATTATTTACACATGAACTTACATTGGTACCAAAATATAAAGATTTTGCAATTTAGTCCACAATCTTTTCTTTTCCTCGATCACGACTTGAATCTCGTTTTTCTTGATCTATATTACCAAATTAATCTTTTTTAATACATATATTTATCAAAACAACATTTAATACGAACTTTAATAAAATTACACTTTTGCCCCTAAACTTTTACATAATTACACTTTGCCCCTAGGCTCGGGAATTAAACTTTATTCCTTATTCTTATGTTTTATAACATGCTGATCACTTTTCCCTCCTATGGCAACATCAAATTCTCTCTCTAACATATACTTGTGACTATTAGGTATTTTTGCCGATTAAGCCCTTTTACTCGTTTTCACTAAAAACCGAGTAGCACAAGTTGTCTAACATAATTTAAAACCCCATATTCTATCATAAAACATCAAAATACACAAATTTCACCTATGGGTATTTTTCCAAATATAAACCCTAGGTTGAATTATTGCTAGCATAAGCTTAATCGAGCTTCCGGGATTCCAAAAACGTAAAGAACATTAAAAACGGGGCTTGGAATCACTTACTATGGAGCTTGGAAGCTTGAAACAAACCCTAGCTATGGAGAACCCTTGAAATTTTGGCCTAATGAAGAAGATGGACAAAAATTGGCTTTTAATTTTGTTTTTAATTCATTTTAATAACTAAATGATCAAAATACCCTTACTACTAAACATTCCAAAAATTCCTTCCATGTCCTAATTTTGTCCATGAACTTAAAATTGGTCAAATTGCTATTTAAGACCTCCTCATTAATATTCCAAAACAATTTCATACTAAAAACTTCTAGAATGCAAGTTTTGCAACTTATTCGATTTAGTCCCTACTTTCAATTTAAGCACTTTAGGCATAGAATTTCATCACGAAATTTTCACACAATCATGCAATCATATCATAAACGTCAAAATCATTGTAAAATAATTATTTCTATCTCGGATTTGTGGTCACGAAACCACTATTCCGATTAAGCCCTAATTCAGGATATTACAACTCTCCCCCCTTTTTAAGGATTTTCGTCCTCGAAAATCTTACCGGTAAACAGGTGTGGGTATTGGTTTCTCATAGTTTCTTCAGGTTCCCATGTAGTCTCTTCTACCCCTTGCTTTTGCCACAACACTTTCACAAGTGCAACACTTTTATTTCTTAGTTGTTTGACTTCTCGAGCTAAAATCTTAATCGGTTCTTCTTCATAAGTCATATCCGGTCGCAGTTCAATTTCTGCCGGTGAAATTATATGTGAAGGATACGAACGATACTGACGTAACATAGATACCGGAGTCGAGCTTGAGGGGTTACTAAACATAATTTATCAATTTAAGAACTTCAAATTATTTGTTTCTACATTCACAGCTTTCTAGCTACTCGCGTCACAGTTACAAGAAAAATCATATCTCGAGTTAAAAAACTCGAAATCAAGATCCGTAAATTTTCCCTGAATCTAGACTCATATATCTATTTAATAATTTTTTTCTAGAATTTTTTATTGGGCAAATTAGTACAGTTTATTAATTAAAGTATCCCCTGTTTCATGGTTCGACTACTCTGACCTCTGTGTATTACGAATCAGATATATATCTATACAAAATTTCAATGACTATGAGGTTTGTTTCTATTAAAACTAGACTCAATAAGGAATCTTTAAATATAAATAACAACTTATAAGTATTTTATTAAAATGTATTAAGAATTTTTAAAGTCAGAACAGGGGATCCAGAAATCACTGTGGCCCTGTTTCGTAAAAGTTTAAATATCTCATAAAATATAATTTATATTCCTGTTTTGTTCAATCCATATGAAAATAGACTCATTAAGCTTCAATTTCATAACTTACTCATCATTTAGTTCTATTTATACTATTTTTAGTGATTTTTCAAATTCATGTCATTGCTGCAGCAATATTCTGTTTTAAGGCAAGTTTCATCTTTCCATGAATTTTTATGAACTAGATAACCTGTTAAACTTCCATGATATCAAACATGATCTAAATTAGCCATCACCATGACTTATCAATGTCAAACATTTTCTCAACCAAACATGGCCATATCATAAAATTATTTACACAAAATAGGTATATTGCGATACATGCCATACTTAAGTAGTTGTACAAGCCATTTACCAAGATAAAAGTCCTTTGGATAGTGTGATCGAACCTTCGACCCGTCCCGATTCTCGAGCTGGCTTGTTCAAAACTACAGTGAATGAAAAGGAAGGAGTAAGCATAAATGCTTAGTAAGTTCATATGTAAATAACAAGTAACATAACAATACAAATCTACCAAACAACTTTAGCATGGTACCACCAAAACATATATCACATCTTTAAACATCATTCATCATCTTACCACCTTATCGTTGTTGTATCTATTTTCAACCCGATGGTTAAGAACATGCCTGTACAAAGTGTCCATTTCACAACACTTACCAAAACGTCGCTTGCATCTTAAGTGTTCTTCCATTTCACTAGAAATTTCACCCGTTGAACACATCGGAATATAACTCGGATACATGGACAATTTGCACATAAGTGCCACATATGTAATCAAGAAATCATGTAACCCGCCCCTAAGTGAACTCGGACTCAACTCAACGAGCTTGGGTGTTCGCATCTATAAATGAACTCGGACTCAACTCAACGAGTTCGGATGCCTAGTTACATCTCACGAACTCGGACTCAACTGAATGAGTTCGGGCATTCGCATATATAAGTGAACTCGGACTCAACTCGACAAGTTCGGATGCTCAACCATCCTAGTGACATGTCACTTGTATCCTAATCTATTCCTAAGGTTCAAACGGGCTTTTTTCCTCGATCTCACATTGCCGTCTTCCATGGAATATCGGAACCGATACTCGGTAGCAATTCATATTTATCAAGTAGTAAACATAATTTGCATATTACTCAACATTAAACACAAAGCATAATATTTCACGATTAAAAATCAGTGTATCAAATAATTAACATCAATAACTTAAAAATAACAATTATGCTACATTATTTACACATGAACTTACCTTGGTACCAAAATATAAAGATTTTGCAATTTAGTCCACAATCTTTTCTTTCCTCGATCACGACTTGAATCTCGTTTTTCTTGATCTATTATACTAAATTAATCTTATTTAATACATACATTTATCATAGCAGCATTTAATACGAACTTTAAAAAAATTACAATTTTTCCCCTAAACTTTTGCATAATTACACTTTTGCCCCTAGGCTCGGGAATTACACTTTATTCCTTATTCTTATGTTTTATAACATGCTGATCACTTTTCCCTTCTATGGCAACATCAAATTCTCTCTCTAACATATACTTGTGACTATTAGGTATTTTTGCCCATTAAGCCCTTTTACTCGTTTTCACTAAAAACCGAGTAGCACAAGTTGTCTAACATAATTTAAAACCCCATAATCTATCATAAAACATCAAAATACACAAATTTCACCTATGGGTATTTTTCCAAATATAAACCCTAGGTTGAATTATTGCTAGCATAAGCTTAATCGAGCTTCCGGGATTCCAAAAACGTAAAGAACATTAAAAACGGGGCTTGGAATCACTTACTATGGAGCTTGGAAGCTTGAAACAAACCCTAGCTATGGAGAACCCTTGAAATTTTGGCCTAATGAAGAAGATGGACAAAAATTGGCTTTAATTTTGTTTTTAATTCATTTTAATAACTAAATGACCAAAATACCCTTACTACTAAACTTTCCAAAAGTTCCTTCCATGTCCTAATTTTGTCCATGAACTTAAAACTGGTCAAATTTCTATTTAAGACCTCCTATTAATATTCCAAAACAATTTCATACTTAAATTTCTAGAATGCAAGTTTTGCAACTTATTCGATTTAGTCCCTACTTTCAATTTAAGCACTTTAGGCATAGAATTTCATCACGAAATTTTCACACAATCATGCAATCATATCATAAACATCAAAATCATTGTAAAATAATTATTTCTATCTCGGATTTGTGGTCACGAAACCACTATTCTGATTAAGCCCTAATTCAGGATATTACAACTCTCCCCCCTTTTAAGGATTTTCGTCCTCGAAAATCTTACCGGTAAACAGGTGTGGGTATTGGTTTCTCATAGTTTCTTCAGGTTCCCATGTAGTCTCTTCTACCCCTTGCTTTTGCCACAACACTTTCACAAGTGCAACACTTTTATTTCTTAGTTGTTTGACTTCTCGAGCTAAAATCTTAATCGGTTCTTCTTCATAAGTCATATCCGGTCGCAGTTCAATTTCTGCCGGTGAAATTATATGTGAAGATCGAACGATACCGACGTAACATAGATACCAGAGTCGAGCTTGAGGGGTTCCGAAATAATTTATCAATTTAAGAACTTCAAATCATTTGTTTCTACATTCACAGCTTTCTAGCTACTCGCGTCACAGTTACAAGAAAAATCATATCTCGAGTTACGAAACTGAAATCAAGATCCGTAAATTTTACCTGAATCTAGACTCATATATCTATTTACTAATTGTTTTCTAGAAATTTTTATTGGGCCAATTAGTACAGTTTATTAATTAAAGTATCCCCTGTTTCAGGTTCGACTGCTCTGACCTCTGTGTATTACGAATCAGATATATCTCTATACAAAATTTCAATGACTATGAATTTGTTTCTATTAAAACTAGACTCAATAAGGAATCTTTAATATAAATAAAACTTCTAATTATTTTATTAAAATTATTATGAATTTTTAAAGTCAGAACAGGGGATCCAGAAATCACTATGGCCCTGTTTCATAAAAGTTTAAATATCTCATAAAATATAATTTATATTCCTGTTTTGTTCAATCCATATGATAATAGACTCATTAAGATTCAATTTCATAACTTACTCATCATTTATTTCTATTTATACTATTTTTAGTGATTTTTCAAATTCATGTCACTGCTGCAGCAATATTCTGTTTTAAGGCAAGTTTCATCTTTCCATGAATTTTTATGAACTAGATAACCTGTTAAACTTCCATGATATCAAACATGATCTAAATTAGCCATCACCATGACTTATCAATGTCAAACATTTTCTCAACCAAACATGGCATATCATAAAATTATTTACACAAAATAGGTATATTGCTATACATGCCATACTTAAGTATTGCTAACAGCCATTTACCAAGATAAAAGTCCTTTGGATAGTGTGATCGAACCTTCGACCCGTCCCGATTCTCGAGCTGGCTTGTTCAAAACTACATGAATGAAAAGTAAGGAGTAAGCATAAATGCTTAGTAAGTTCATATGTAAATAACAAGTAACATAGCAATGCAAATCTACCAAACAACTTTAGCATGGTACCACCAAAACATATATCACATCTTTAAACATCATTCATCATCTTACCACCTTATCGTTGTTGTATCTATTTTCAACCCGAGGGTTAAGAACATACCTGTCCAAAGTGTCCATTTCACAACACTTACCAAAACGTCGCTTGCATCTTAAGTGTTCTTCCATTTCACTAGAAATTTCACCCGTTGAACACATCGGAATATAACTCGGATACATGGACAATTTGCACATAAGTGCCACATATGTAATCAAGAAATCATGTAACCCGCCCCTAAGTGAACTCGACTCAACTCAACGAGCTCGGGTGTTCGCATCCATAAATGAAATCGACTCAACTCAACGAGTTCGGATGCCTAGTTACATCTCACGAACTCGGACTCAACTCAACGAGTTCGGGCATTCGCATCCATAAGTGAACTCGGACTCAACTCGACAAGTTCGGATGCTCAACCATCCTAGTGACATGTCACTTGTATCCTAATCTATTCCTAAGGTTCAAATGGGCTTTTTTCCTCGATCTCACATTGCCGTCTTCCATGGAATATCGGAACGATACTCGGTAGCAATTCATATTTATCAAGTAGTAAACATAATTTGCATATTACTCAACATTAAACACAAAGCTAATATTTCACGATTAAAAATCAGCGTATCATATAATTAACATCAATAGCTTAAAAATAACAATTATGCTACATTATTTACACATGAACTTACCTTGGTACCAAAATATAAAGATTTTGTAATTTAGTCCACAATCTTTTCTTCTCCTCGATCACGACTTGAATCTCATTTTTCTTGATCTATAATACCAAATTAATCTTATTTAATACATACATTTATCAAAACAGCATTTAATACGAACTTTAAAAAATTACACTTTTGCCCCTAAACTTTTGCATAATTACACTTTTCCCCTAGGCTCGGGAATTACACTTTATTCCTTATTCTTATGTTTTATAACATGCTGATCACTTTTCCCTTCTATGGCAACATCAAATTCTCTCTCGAACATATACTTGTGACTATTAGGTATTTTTGCCCATTAAGCCCTTTTACTCGTTTTCACTAAAAACCGAGTAGCACAAGTTGTCTAACATAATTTAAAACCCCATAATCTATCATAAAACATCAAAATACACAAATTTCACCTATGGGTATTTTTCCAAATATAAACCCTAGGTTGAATTATTGCTAGCATAAGCTTAATCGAGCTTCCGGGATTCCAAAAACGTAAAGAACATTAAAAACGGGGCTTGGAATCACTTACTATGGAGCTTGGAAGCTTGAAACAAACCCTAGCTATGGAGAACCCTTGAAATTTTGGCCTAATGAAGAAGATGGACAAAAATTGGCTTTTAATTTTGTTTTTAATTCATTTTAATAACTAAATGACCAAAATACCCTTACTACTAAACTTTCCAAAAATTCCTTCCATGTCGTAAATTTTTCCATGAACTTAAAATTGGTCAAATTGCTATTTAAGACCTCCTCATTAATATTCCAAAACAATTTCATACTAAAAACTTCTAGAATGCAAGTTTTGCAACTTATTCGATTTAGTCCCTACTTTCAATTTAAGCACTTTAGGCATAGAATTTCATCATGAAATTTTCACACAATCATGCAATCATATCATAATCATCAAAATAATTATAAAATAATTATTTCTATCTCAGATTTGTTGTCACGAAACCACTATTCCGATTAAGCCCTAATTCAGGATATTACAACTCTCCCCCCTTTTAAGGATTTTCGTCCTCGAAAATCTTACCGGTAAACAGGTGTGGATATTGGTTTCTCATAGTTTCTTCAGGTTCCCATGTAGTCTCTTCTACCCCATGCTTTTGCCACAACACTTTCACAAGTGCAACACTTTTATTTCTTAGTTGTTTGACTTCTCGAGCTAAAATCTTAATCGGTTCTTCTTCATAAGTCATATCCGGTCGCAGTTCAATTTCTGTCAGTGAAATTATATGTGAAGGATCTGAACGATACCGGCGTAACATAGATACATGAAACACATCATGAATCTTCTCTAATTCGGGTGGTAACGCTAGCCGATATGCTACTGGTCCAACTTTTTCAATTATTTCATGCGGTCCAATAAAACGCGGACTTAACTTGCCCTTTCGTCCAAATCTAAGGACTTTCTTCCTTGGAGACACTTTCAAAAATACCTTATCACCAACTTGAAACTCCATTTCTTTTCGTTTCAAATCCGCATAAGATTTCTGTTTATCTGAAGCAGCTTTCAAACAATCTCGAATCACTTTCACCTTTTCTTCGGTTTCTTTCATTAAATCAACTCCATAAATCTGATTTTCCTTGAGTTCAGTCCAATACAATGGCGTCCGACATTTACAACCATATAATGCTTCATAAGGTGCCATCTTCAAACTCGTCTGATAACTATTATTATAAGCAAATTCTACCAATGGTAAGTACCTTTCCCAACTATCTTGAAATTCCAATACGCAACATCTGAGCATGTCTTCAAGAATCTGAATTACTCTCTCTGATTTTCCATTAGTTTGTGGATGAAAGGCAGTGCTGAAATTTAACTTTGTACCTAATGCCTCTTGCAACTTTTGCCAAAACAGTGAGGTAAACCTTGGATCTCTATCCGAAATGATTGATAAAGGTATCCTATGAAGTCTAACAATCTCTCGGATATACAATTCAGCCAACTTATTAAGAGAATAATCTGTACGTACTGGAATAAAATGAGCTGATTTAGTTAGTCTGTCAACTATTGCCCAGATGGCATTTTTCTTCCCTGGAGTTAACGGCAACCCTGATGTAAAATCCATAGTAATCCTATCCCATTTCCATTCAGGAACCATAATAGGCTGAAGTAATCCTGAAGGTACCTGGTGTTCAGCTTTCACTTGTTGACAAACTAAGCACTTTGATACAAACTCGGAAATATTTGTTTTCATTCCACTCCACCAGTACATTTTCTTTAAGTCATTATACATCTTCGTACTGCCCGGATGAACCGCCAAACAACTATTATGTGCTTCATGCAAAATCTTTTGAATCAACTCATCATTTTTCAGTACACAAATCTGATTTTTAAACATCAAACAACCATCAGAAACGATTCTGAAATCTGATCCCGTATCAGCTTCACACTGTTTTCTTTTGGCTAGCAAATATTGATCATTTTTTTGAGCTTCAGAAATCTCTTGTAAAAACATCGGTCTTGCTCTTAACTCTGCTAGAATTGAACCGTCATCTGAAATTTTCAACTGAGCGTTCATAACTCTTAAAGCAAACAACAACTTTCTGCTTAAAGCATCGGCAACCACATTCGCTTTTCCCGGATGATAATCAATAACAAGCTCGTAATCTTTCAATAACTCTAACTGTGACAACCCTAAATTGACCCTAGTCGGGAAGTGGTTTCGGGACCACAAAACCGAGTTAAGAAAATAATTAATTGTTATATTCTATGCTTATTATGTGTGTACATGCATATGTGGAAATTTCATTCCCTAAATTTGCCAATTGTATGAGGAATTATTAATTAGGGATCAACATGAGACATGGTGAAATATGATAGGCTAATTTTAAAGGGGCTTATTAGTGCATGTCAACACAAAGGTGGACTTGCATGTCAAATTTGCCCAATTCCCTTATAGTGGCCGGCCAAGATGGATTGATGATGGGCAATTTATTTGTTGAATTAGATTTTATAATAGGAAATTGGGGTATTGGAGACATAATGAATAATAGAAAGAATGGGAAGAAAACAAAGTCTTAACTTTGTTCTTCTTAGCCGAACCAAGAGGGAGAGAAGGGGGAGCAAACATTCGGCCATTGAAACCTAAGGAAGGTTAGTGAATCAAGTTAGATTTTTTTGAAATTCTAGTTTGTTTTAGGTTACTCATCATGCTACTTACTTAGCCCATGCCAAAACTTTGAATTTGGATGGTTGAATTGAACATTCGGTTATGGTAGATAAGGAAGGAATTTGATTTTTATCTTTAAGTTTTGATGAAGAAATTGTTGATGAAAGAAGTTGATCTTGTTAAAAAACTATAATTTCTAATACTCATGTGTGTAATAGCCGAACCTAGACCTTGCTTAATGCCTTGAGCAAATGCCGATTGGGTGTATTGAAATGGATGAATTAGGTGCTTGATTTCCTAAAGGTTCGGCATAGTACATGATATTTTGTTAGTATGCTTTCGAAGAATTTGAGTAGTGTTATGTATAAGTAAGATTATTACGTACGGTCTTGGCGGTATATATGTACAATTGATCAATAGGCATTAAAAGGCTAAATGTGTGAATTTAAGGTATAAGAACCTATAGGTAATTACATAGATAATGTTGGAAATTAATGTAGTGTATTCGGCCATGTAGAGTATATCCTAGAGATATTATGTTTAATTCTCTATAATCGGCTAAATGAGTGATAATGGGTTATAATGTTGAATGGAATTATATGTATAAGTGGTTAGCAAAGTGATTAAACTACCGAATTTAATTAGTAAATGTGTTCTAAGCTTGATGAATTTTGAGATGCGATTGGGAGTAAATTTGTCATGAGCATACTTTGTTAATAATAAATATGATAAATGTACATATATATAGCTGAATGTGATATGTGTGAATTATATGTTAAATCAAGGCTTGGTAAGCTAGCTATTAAGGTGAAATGCTAATGTTAGTATTTGATTTGGTAATAATCTGTTTGGGGACAGCAGCAGTAAGGTGATTTTGGAAAATCGCCATAAATTGTAGGAGTTGAATTAGAAGCTGAGTGAATTATGTCATTAAAGCTTGAAGAGTCTATTTTCTTACAAAAGAAACTATAAAAACAAAAGAGTTACCGATCTTGAGATATTTGAAGTATTGTGGGGCTGAGTCATAATGACTGCTGGATTCCCTGTTCTGTTTTTAGAAAATCATTATAAATTGTACAAAAATGATTATAAGATAAAATTTATATGCTTAGACTCCTTAATGAGTCTAGTTTCTAATGAGATCAAATACAACACATTTTGAATTCTGTAGAGTGAGAAATTGGATTCGTAGTGAAGAGTGGTCAGAATAGTCAAACAGTGAACAGGGGAAACTTTAAGAAAAATCTGGTATTGATTGGCCAAGCCTAAAATTCTGAAAATTTTATGGATGGAAGATATACGAGTCTATATTCAGGGAAAATTAACGGCAAGTGATTTGGAGTTTAGTAGCTCCAGTTATAAATAATTTAGTAACTACTGCTCAGGAAAACAGCTCGTAGTGAATATGTGATTTTGTTGTAAACATTAATGAAAGTTTGCCAATGAATTAATTATTGATTATTATAAAGCTTACTATAATCTATGTGTGTGAAAGTCGGATCAATATATATTATTCTGAAAGTAATACTTGAATAGTCGATTAATGACTATTTTAAATTTTGTTGAACTTAAGCTCAAGAGCAAAGGGGAACTAGATCCGATAAAGGGAAGGAAAAAGTAATTGAATAGCCGTTGAAGTCGTTCGACGACATTTGAGGTAAGTCTTCGAGTAATGACCCTACTTGAATTATATTGAAATGATTAGTCATATTATGACGGATAGTCGAATGTGCTTAGAGACTATGTTATAAAGCCAATTGAAATCATGCTCTTTGTGTGTGGCTATTGAGCCGAAATTTGAAAGGTTTAATAAATGTTTGTGTTTGAGCCTTAGTAACGAAGAAATGATATGGATGTGTAATGATTATTGGTATATGTGTGCATGAGCATTGGATTATATCCGGGCTAAGACCCGAAGGCAATTATGCGAGTTGATATATCCGGGCTAAGACCCGAAGGCAATTATGCGAGTTGATATATCCGGGCTATGACCCGAAGGCAATTATGCGAGTTGATATATCCGGGCTATGACCCGAAGGCAATTATGCGAGATGATATATCCGGGCTAAGACCCGAAGGCAATTATGCGAGATGATATATCCGGGCTAAGACCCGAAGGCAATTATGCGAGTTGATATGTCCGGGTTAAGACCCGAAGGCAAATGTGTTTGCGGCTGCATTCGGTTAAATACCGAAGAAACTTGGGTTTGAATGTGAGCGTTTTGTGCTGTAACTAATTTAATAATTATGCTTGACCAACCCGAATGATAAGGTATGTTTGCATGTGCATTGGAAAGTCGGTTCGTTTTAAATGGTATTCGTGCGATCGGCTAACGAATTTTCGGCTTTTAGAAAGGTTGATACTTTGTGTATATATGTTGATGGAGTGTGAAGTAAGTATGATTATGAGAATGTGTGTTAATAAAGTGACTTAGTTAGTTATGTGAATGTAATACTGTAGTCAAAGCCGATATCATTACTTGAGACTTACTAAGCTTAAAATGCTTACCCGGTTGCTTTGGCTCTCTGTTTTATAGATTTTGTTCGTTAGCTATCGGATTCGGGATCAGCGAAGTCGAAGTCATCTACACTATCAAGCTCTTTTGGTACTCTTTTAGTTGAACTCTGGATATGGCATGTATAGGACTACCCCCTGTTGTTTAAGTTCTTTTGTGATGTATGTGTGTAAAGCCATGCGAAAATGGCTTGTAGATGTGGAGTATGGCATTAGACCATTTGTGTTTATGTATGTATATATATGGTTTCACGATGTGACTATGGATTGAAATGGAAGTGTTGGGCTAATGATCAGCCATTGGAATGGCTAAATATGATCACATGTGGACCTATGTATGGCAAAACCCTAGTTGGTCCATGGTAACCACCAAATAGGTAAAGTTTATCTTGAAAACAGATTTTGGCAGCAACAGTGGTGTAGAATTGAAAAATCACATAAATTCGTAGGAGTGGAATTAAATAGTGAATAAATTATGTAATCGAACCTTGATGAATCTACTTTCATATGGAAGTAACGAAACAATTATAGGAACAGTACAGAAAGAGATATTCGGGTTCTTGTGTAACAGGGCCAGAACAGTTTCTGGATTCACTGTTCCGCCTTTGGAAATTCACTATAAATTGACCAGAGATAATTAGGGGTCATACCATATATGTATGGACTCCTCTCTGAGTCTAGTTTCCATAGAAGCAAACGGCACTAGTATTGAAGCTCTGTGCAGAGAGATATCCCAGTCGTAATGGGAAAAGGTCAGTGTAGTCGACCCCTGTAACATGAGAGACTTTGACTAATAAACTGTACTAATTGGCCCGACCAAAATTCTAGAAAAAATATATAGGTGGGGACATGAGTCTAGTTTCAGGGAAAAATCACAAAACTTATTTTCGAGTTGTGAAACTCAAGATATGATTTTTGAAGCGACTAGTACTCAGACTGGACAGTGTCTGGAAAAAAAAAATTTTTTTAAAAGTCTGTCAACACCTCGTATTCGACTCCGGTGACGGTCTCGGGTTCGGGGTGTTACACTAACCATCTTCGCTGTCTCAAATTCAAGTCTTTTTGTGACATCAAGTGTTTAAGAATTTTGTGATCGGTATATACTCGGCACTTTTCACCATACAAATAATGTGGCCAAATCTTCAAAGCAAACACCACTGCAGCCAATTCCAAATCGTGAGTAGGATAATTCCTCTCATGAGGTTTTAACTGCCTCGAAGCATAAGCCACCACTTTTCCTTCTTGCATGAGTACACACCCCAAACCATTTAGAGAAGCATCACTATACACCACAAATTCTTTACCTGATTCGGGTTGTATCAACACTGGCGCTTCAGTTAATAACTTTTTCAATTCCTCGAAACTCTGTTGACATTCTTCCGTCCATTCAAATTTAACATCCTTTCGGAGTAGTCTAGTCATAGGAGCAGCAATTATAGAAAATTCATTTACGAACCGCCGATAATACCCAGCTAGCCCCAAGAAACTCCTAACTTCTGTTACATTTTTCGGTGGTTTCCAATCAACAATGGCTGAAATTTTACTAGAATCAACCCGTATACCATCACCTGAAACAATATGACCCAAAAATCCAACTTCCTAGAGCAAAAATTCACTTTTTCTAAACTTAGCATAAAGCTGCTTATCTCTCAAAGTTTGCAAAACTATCCTCAAATGCTCAGCATGCTCTGTCTCATCTTTTGAATAAATTAAAATATCATCTATAAACACCACAACAAATCTGTCCAAGTATGGCCGAAATATGCGATTCATTAAATCCATAAACACAGCAGGAGCATTTGTCAACCTGAATGGCATAACTAAAAATTCATAATGACCGTACCTTGTTCTAAAAGCAGTTTTAGGCACATCTGACTCTTTTACTCGCAGCTGATAATACCCAGATCTCAAGTCAATCTTTGAAAACCATGTCGCTCCTTTTAGCTGATCAAACAAATCATCAATTCTCGGTAATGGACTTGTTTTTGATTGTCACCTTGTTTAACTGCCGATAATCAACACATAATCTCATAGAACCATCCTTCTTTTTCACAAATAACACGGGAACACCCTAAGGTGAAAAACTTGGTCTCACAAAGCCTTTATCAATAAACTCTTGCAACTGCGACTTTAATTCTTTCAACTCTGTTGGTGCCATTCTATATGGAGCAATCGAGATCGGAGCTGTTCCCGGTATCAAATCTATACCAAATTCTACTTCCCTAACTGGAGGCAAACCCGGCAATTCTTCTGGAAATACGTCCGCAAATTCACACACAACCGGCACTGATTCAACTTTCTTTTCAACTTCTTTTGTATTATTTACATACGCCAAATAAGCTTCATAACCCTTTCTCAAATATCTCTGAGCCGACATCGAAGAAATCATACTAAATATTGCCTCTGATTTGTCTGGTTCAACCCGCAAGATTTCACCACTTTCACACTTTAATTCTATAACCTTTTCTTTGCAATTTACTATAGCATCATGCAATGTCAACCAATCCATACCCAAAATAACATCAAATTCATCAAACGGCAACAACATCAAGTCAACCGGAAAATAATGACCCCGAATCATTAAAGGGCATTTCTTGCATACTTTATCAACTATTATGCATTTGCCTAATGGGTTCGACACTCTAATCATAAATTCTGTGTTCTCAACAGGTATATTCATACTAGACACCAGTTTCATGCATACATATGAATGAGTAGAACCAGGATCAATCAAAGCAATAACATTAGTATCATAAAGAGAAAATGTACCGGTAATCACATCGAGTAAGGAAGCATCTTCACGCGCTTTAATAGCATAGGTTCTAGCCGGAGCTCTTCCTTCAGATCAAACTGCTGCATCTCTGGCTACATTCTTACTGCTTGTTTCACTTCCAACTTTTCTCGGATACCTTCCCCTCGAGTCTGCACCACTAGATTTCACATTCTGAAATTTTTCTTTCTCAGCTCTCTCTGGGCAGTCTCTAATAAAATGATCTGGAGAACCACATCGAAAACATTCATTTGCTCTGCACGAACCAAAATGATTTCTACCACATCGCTGGCACTCGGGTTTAACAAATCTCGTATTTCCCACACTAGCCGCAGAAGTAGTCTGAGATTTAGGACCCACATTTCGCTTCTTAAAATTTCCATCTGATTGCCCAGCTGAAACTTGGGAACGAGGATTCATATTTCTTGACTTTCCGGTTTGTTGTGAGGGTGCATTACTCATTGGTCTTTTCTTCAAATTTCTTGTTTCAGATTCTACCTTTTTCTTTTCCTTCAGTAATTCTTTAGCCTTGCAAGCTCGATTGACAAGTACCACCATTTCTTTTAGTTCAAGGATCCCAACAAATACCTTAATGTCTTCGTTAAGCCTGTCTTCAAATCGTCGGCACATCTTGGCTTCTGTAGGAACATATTCCCTGGCATACTTACTTAATCGAACAAACTCTCTTTCATATTCTGAGACTGTCATATTACCTTGCTTCAGCTCAAAAAACTCTTTACATTTCTGATCAATAAATCTTTCACTAATATATTTCTTCCGAAACTCTTCTTGAAAGAATTCCCAGGTTACCCTCTCTTTCGGTACCACTGAAATCAAAGTCTTCCACCAATTATAGGCTGAATCTCTCAACAAAGATGTAGCACATTTCAAACATTCTTCAGGTGTACAAGATAATTCATCAAATACCCAGATAGAATTTTCAAGCCAGAACTCTGCTTTCTCTACATCATCATCAATATTTGCTCTAAATTCTTCAGCCCCTTGTTTACGAATTCTATCAACGGGGGTTCTGTGAAATTTTATCATATCCACTCCTTGAGGCATTGGAGGCATAGGTTGAGGAATTGGGGGAGGTGGGGGAGGTCGTACATTTGGGTTCGTACGAACGAACTCAGTGTACCATGCACTCATCATTTGGAGAAAGGCTTCCCGATCCCTTTCTCCTCCTCCCTGACCAACAGTAGGAGGTGGGTTTTCAGTCGGCGCTGCCCCTTCAGTCGAAACTGGCGCATTACTCTCTACTTCATCTGCCACAGCTGGATCTGGATCCATTTACTATATAAAAATTCATTTAAAAAGGTCAGAAGTCGTCACACTATCACAATTCATACATATAGCATGTATAGCAAAATCCGTACATACAACACGTAGCCCGAGAACCGACTAAACCTGCTCTGATACCACCAAATGTAACGCCCCCACACCCGAGACCATCACCGGAGTCGAGCTTGAGGGGTTACCGAACATAATTTATCAATTTAAGAACTTTAAATCATTTCTTTCTACATTCACAGCTTTCTAGCTACTCGCGTCACAGTTACAAGAAAAATCATATCTCGAGTTATGACACTCGAAATCAAGATCTGTAAATTTTACCTAAATCTAGACTCATATGTCTATTTAATAAATTTTTTCTATAATTTTTGGTTGGTCCAATTAGTACAGTTTATTAGTTAAAGTCTCCCCTATTTCAGGGTTCCACTAGTCTGACATATGTGTATTACGAACCAGATATCTCTCTATACAGAATTTCAATTACTACAAGGTTTGTTTTTGTTAAAACTAGACTCAATAAGGAATCTGTACATATAAATAAAAACTTATAATTATTTTTTTAAAATTTATTATGGATTTTTAAAGTCAGAATAGGGGATCCAGAAATCACTCTGGCCCTATTTCACAAAAGTTTAAATATCTCATAAAATATAATTTATATGTCTGTTTTGTTCAATCCACATGAAAATATACTCATTAAGCTTCAATTTCATAACTTACTCATTATTTAGTTCCATTTATACTATTTTAGTGATTTTTCAAATTCATGTCATTGCTGCAGCAATATTCTGTTTTAAGGCAAGTTTCATCTTTCCATGAATTTTTATGAACTAGATAACCTATTAAACTTCCATAATATCAAACATGATCTAAATTAGCCATCACAATGACTTATCAATATCAAACATTTTCTCAACCAAACATTGCCATATCATAAAATTATTTACACAAAATAGATATATTGCTATACATGCCATACTTAAGTAGTTGTACAAGCCATTTACCAAGATAAAAGTCCTTTGGATAGTTTGATCGAACTTTCGACCTGTCCCGATTCCTGAGCCGGCTTGTTCAAAACTACATTGAATGAAAAGGAAGGAGTAAGCATAAATGCTTAGTAAGTTCATATGTAAATAACAAGTAACATAACAATATAAATATACCAAACAACTTTAGCATGGTATCACCAAAACATATATCACATTTCTAAACATCATTCATCATCTTACAACCTTATCGTTGTTGTATCTATTTTCAACCCAAGGGTTAAGAACATACCTGTCCAAAGTGTCCATTTCACAACACTTACCAAAAAGTCACTTGCATCTTAAGTGTTCTTCCATTTCACTAGAAATTTCACCCGTTGAACACATCGAAATACAACTCGGATACACGGATAATTTGCACATAAGTGCCACATATGTAATCAAGAAATCATGTAACCTGCCCCTAAGTGAACTCGGACTCAACTCAATGAGCTCGGGCGTTCGCATCCATAAGTGAACTCGGACTCAACTCAATGAGTTCGGATGCCTAGTTACATCTCACGAACTCGGACTCAACTCAACGAGTTCGGACATTCGCATCCATAGGTGAACTCGGACTCAACTCAACGAGTTCGGATGCTCAACCATCCTAGTGACATGTGACTTGTATCCTAATCTATTCCTAAGGTTCAAACGGGCTTTTTCTCTCGATCTCATATTTGTGGTCTTCCATGGAATATCAGAACCGATACTTGGTAGCAATTCATATTTATCAAGTAGTAAACATAATTTGCATATTACTCAACATTAACCACAAAGCATAATATTTCACGATTAAAAATCAGCGTATCATATAATTAACATCAATAACTTAAAAATAACAATTATGGTACATTATTTACACATGAACTTACCTTGGTACGAAAATATAAAGATTTTGCAATTTAGTCCACAATCTTTTCTTTTCCTCGATCGCGACTTGAATCTCGTTTCTCTTGATCTATAATGCCAAATTAATCTTATTTAATACATACATTCATCAAAACAGCATTTAATACGAACTTTGGAAAAATTACACTTTTGCCCCTAAACTTTTGCATAATTACACTTTTGCCCCTAAGCTCGGCAATTAAACGTTATTCCTTATTCTTATGTTTTATAACATGCTGATCACTTTTCCCTTCTATGGCAACATCAAATTCTCTCTCTAACATATACTTGTGACTATTAGGTATTTTTGCCGATTAAGCCCTTTTACTCGTTTCACTCAAAAACGAGTAGCACAATTTGTCTAACATAATTTAAAACCTCATATTCTATCATAAAACATCAAAATACACAAATTTCACCTATGGTTATTTTTCCAAATATAAACCCTAGGTTGAATTATTGCTAACATAAGCTTAATCGAGCTACCGGGATTCCAAAAACGTAAAGAACATTAAAAACGGGGCTTGGAATCACTTACTATGGAGCTTGGAAGCTTGAAACAAACCCTAGCTATGGAGAACCCTTGAAATTTCGGCCTAATGAAGAAGATGGACAAAAATTGGCTTTTAATTTTGTTTTTAATTCATTTTAATAACTAAATGACCAAAATACCCTTACTACTAAACTTTCCAAAAATTCCTTCCATGTCCTAATTTTGTCCATGAACTTAAAATTGGTCAAATTGCTATTTAAGACCTCCTCATTAATATTCCAAAATAATTTCATACTAAAAACTTCTAGAATGCAAGTTTTGCAACTTATTCGATTTAGTCCCTACTTTCAATTTAAGCACTTTAGGCATAGAATTTCATCACGAAATTTTCACACAATCATGCAATCATATCATAATGATCAAAATAATTATAAAATAATTATTTCTATCTCAGATTTGTGGTCACGAAATCACTATTCTGATTAAGCCCTAATTCAGGATATTACACTTTCGAGCTAAAATTCAGATCAACTTTTCTTCGTAAGTCATATCAGACTAAATTTCAATCTCAGACGGAGGAATTACATGCGAAGGATCAGATCTGTACCATCGAAGCATCGACACATGAAATACATTATGTATCTTTTCTAATTCAAATGGTAGCCTTAAACTATAAACAACTGGCCCAATTCGCTCAATGATTTCATACGGCCCAATGAACTTCGGACTCAACTTGCATTTTCTACCAAACTGAATCACTTTCTTCCACGGAGACACTTTCAGAAACACTTTCAAACTATCTCGGATCACTTTCACTTTCTGTTCAGTTTCTTTTATCAAATCAACCCCATAAATCTTATTTTCGCTGAGTTCTGTCAAATACAAAGGTGTACGACATTTGCGACCATATAAAGCTTCGTATGGTGCCATTTTGATGCTCGGCTGAAAACTGTTATTATAAGCAAATTCAATCAAAGGTAAATATTGTTTCCACGTACCTTCAAACTCAAGAATGCAATATCTCTACATATCCTCAAGTATCTAAATAATCCGTTCGGATTAACCATCTGTTTGCAGATGATAAGCAGTGCTAAAATGCAATTTAGTACCCAGAGCATCTTGCAATTTCTTCCAAAATCTCGATGTAAATCTCGAATCTCTGTCTGACACTATAGACAATAGCACACCATGCAGTCTACTATATCAAAAATGTATAATTCAGCTAATTTATCAAGCAAATAATCAGATCAAACTCAAATAAAATGAATTGATTTCGTCAATCGATCAACTACAACCCAAATTGCGTCTTTCTTTCTTGGAGACAGGGGCAAACCTGACACAAAGTCCATAGTTACTCGATCCCGTTTCCACTCTGGAATCATAATCAGTTATAATAATTCAGATGGTACCTGATATTCAGCTTTGACTTGCTGATAGATCAAAGATTTAGAAACAAAATCAGAGATATCTCTTTTCATTTCGGACCACCAATAATGCTGCTTAAGATCATTAAACATTTTCGTACTGCTCGGATGCATAGATAACTGACTACTGTGGGCTTCACTCAGAATCATTTGAATTAACTTTGGATTTCTCGAAATAAAAATCCAATCTTGGAATCTTAAACAATTATCTTTATCAACTCTAAATTCTGAATCAATCTCTACATTGCACTAAGCTCATTTTGTCAAAATCTCATTATCAATCTTTTGAGCTTCGATAATCTGTTATAAGAACAAGGGTCTTGCTTTTAATTCAGCTAAAACTGAACCATCATCAGACAGAATCAAATGAGTATTCATTGCACTCAAAGTAAACAATGTTTTCCGACTTAAGGCATCAGCGACAACATTTGTCACAAGTTCGTAGTCTTTGAGCAGTTCTAACCATCTTCTCTGTCGCAGATTCAAATCTTTTTACGTCATTAAATACTTCAAACTCTTATGTTTTGAATAAATGTGACATTTTTCACCAAAAAAATAATGGCGCCCAATCTTTAGAGCAAACACAATTGCAGCTAACTCAAGAGCATGTGTTGAATAGTTCTTTTCATGCGGCTTCAATTGTCTCGAAGCATAAGCAACAACTTTTCCTTCTTGCATTAGAACACATCCCAAACCAATTAACAAAGCATCACTATAGATCACAAATTCTTTACTTGATTCAGGTTGTACCAAAACTGGAGCTTTAGTCAATAAATCTTTCAACTGATCAAAGCTGTTCTGACACTTTTCAGACCACTCAAACGTTACATCTTTTTGGAGCAATTTTGTCAATGGTGTCGCAATCATAGAGAAATCTTTTACAAATCTTCTACAGTAACCAGCAAGTCCCAGAAAACTACGGACTTCAGAAACATTTTTCGAAGGTTTCCAATCTAAAATAGCTGAAATTTTACTTGGATCAACTCCGATACCAGAGGCTGATACTATATAACCCAGAAAACCAACTTCTCGCAACCAAAACTCACATTTACTGAACTTCGCATACAACTTCTTATCTCGTAATATCTGTAGCACTATTCTCAGATGCTCGGTATCTTTAGATTCATCACGTGAATAAATCAATATGTCATCAATGAAGACTACAACAAATTGATCTAAATACAGTCTAAAAATTCTATTCATCAAATCCATAAAAATAACAGGCGCATTAGTCAATCCAAAACGCATAACTAAAAATTCATAGTGGCCATACCTCATTCTGAAAGCAGTCTTCAGAATATCTAAATCTTTCACTCGCAGCTGATAGTAGCTTAATCTCAAATCTATTTTTGAAAACATAGTAGCTCCTTTCAACTGATCAAACAAATCATCGATTCGGGGTAGGGGATACTTATTTTTGATGGTCACCTTATTCAAATGTCGATAATCTATACACATCCTCATCGTACCATCTTTCTTTTTCATGAATAGAACAAGAGCACCCCAAAGTGAGAAACTCGATCTAGCAAATCCTCGATCAGTCAATTCTTGCAACTGACTTTAATTCTTTTAACTCAGTCAGAGCCATTCTATACGGAGCTATCGAAATCGGAGTAGTACCAGGTACCAATTCTATGCCAAATTCTACTTCTCTAACTGGAGGTAATCCTCGAAGTTCTTCAGGAGACACATCAGGGAACTCACGAACAACAGGTACAGATTCAACTTTCTTTTCTGACACTTTTGAATCAATCACATAAGCAAAGTAGGCTTCACAACCCTTTCTCACAATACTCAAAGCTTTCATCGAAGATATTACATCAAGCAATCCATTCAAATCGCTAGATTCAATTCTGACTATTTCGTCATTCTTGCATCTCAAATCAATAGTTTTCCTTTTACAATTCACCATAGCATCATGCAAGGTTAACCAATCCATCCCCAAAATTATTTCAAACTCATCAAAAGGTAATAGCATCAGATCAGCCGGAAAACAATTGTCTTGGAACATTAACGGGCAATTCTTGCAGACTTTATCAACTAGAACACATCTGCCTAGGGGGTCCTAACTCTAATCACAAATTCAGTAGACTCTACAGGCAAAGTCTTACTATTCACTAAGTTCATGCATACATATGAATATGTTGATCCAGGATCTATCAAAGCAATCACAGAAGTATCATACAGAGTAAATGTACCCGTAATCATATCTGGTGATGAAGCTTCCTTTCGAGCTCGGATAGCATACGCTTTAGCAGGTGCACGAGCCTCAGATCTAATAGTTGTGTCTTTCGTTCCTCTTTGACTACCACTTACATTTCCCGAATTTTTTGGAGGTCTACCACGAGAAACATTACCACTCTATCTCGGATTCTGAACATTATCTTTTTCAGCTAAATCTGGGCAATCTTTAATAAAATGGTTTCTTGAACCACAACTATAACAAGCTCGATTATTACTCTTTCCCCCTGCATTCACCAAAGTGCCATCCTCCATTGATCACATTCAGGCCTTTTATTCTTTGCATTATCAACACGAGCAACATATATGGATAAAGATTTGTAATTCGATTACGATCTAACACGATCTCTGTTCAAATGCCCCGCACTAGCCTTTGAACGACTGCTATCATCTCTAAACTTTTTGGATCCAGATTGAAATGATTTACCTGATGATCTCTTCTGAACCTCTCTAGCTTTAAAATTAGCCTTTCTTTTCTCTTTCCTTAGATCTTCCGCTTTACATGCTCGTTCAACAAGCACCACGAATTCTTTGATTTTTAGAATACCAACTAGCAGATGAATATCCTCATTCAAACCATCTTCAAATCTCTTGTGCATTATTGCTTTTGAAGATACACATTCACGGGCATATTGACTCAACTTTACAAATTCTCGCTTGTATTCTGTAACAGACATATTGTAACACCCTGAACCCGAGACCGTCGCCGGAGTCGAACACGAGGTGTTAACAGACTTCAAACCACTTATTAAAAATTTCCTAGACAAGCTGCCAATCTGCATACTAGTCTCTTTAAAAATCATATCTTGAGTTCTGAAACTCGAAATCCAGTTCCGTAAATTTTCCCCGGAACTAGACTCATATATCTATATGGTAGAATTTTTGTAGAATTTTTGGTCAGGCCAATTGGTACAGTTTATTAGTTAAAGTCGTCCCTGTTCCTGGGTTCGACTACTCTGACCTTTGTGCATTACGACTTAGATATCTCCCTTTACAGAGCTTCAATACTTATGCCATTTGTTTCTAATGAAACTAGACTCAAAAGGGAATCTATAAATATAAGGCATGACTTCTAATTGTCTCTGATTGATTTATGGTGAATCTCTAAAGTCGGAACAGGGGATCCAGAAATCGCTCTGGTCCTGTTTCACAAGGGTTTAATTATCTCCTAACATACAGCTCATATGGTCGTTTCGTTTCTTCCATATGAAAATAGACTCATCGAGCTTCGATTACATAATTTATTCATTACTTAATTCCATTCCTACCATTTTTTTTGATTTTTCAATCTCACATCACTGCTGCTGCCAGCATCTGTTACTAAAGCAACTATGCCTATTTCGTGATATCTCCTTGATCTAACTAATAATTCATCATGCATATCACAAATTATGATCATGACTAGCCATGCCAAAGGCTAATCATTGACAAACATCTCCCTATTACACTATTGCCATATCATGAATTTTAACACCAAAATTAATCAACCATGACATATGGCATAAAAATCGATTAGGCCTCAACTATTATTCAACCAAAACCGAATTGGCCCAATATCAGTCATGACCACATTATAAAACCCATTTACTACGTTTTATAACTAAGTATCATAGGACCCAAAGTCCAAATTAACATTTATGTCATTTTTGCATGGCTGAAAGTTTACATACCAAAGTTCAAACACAACATAATAGCCTATACATGCCGAAATGTTCTCCTAAACAGACTAAGGAGAAAGTACCAAAACTTGCTAGCTACTGTGATGACTTCGATGACGGCCCGATCACGCAAAAAGAGACGAGTCCAAGAAACCTAAAATAGGTGACAAGGAAACACCGAGTGAGTATATCACTCAGTAAGTCATAAGCAATGCACTACCATCCATTAATAACATTATCACAAGAGGAAACAAAATGGAACGAGGCTAGTTACTCCATCCATACCGAACCATACCATAGTTCCTTAGACCTATCGGTTCAATCTCATACCAAGTCATGCATTCACATTCCATATACTAATCAATAGGATATTTGAGGCATTTTCATACATCATTTTATTTTTGTTACAATCATACAACTAAACGACCTTTCACCTATTCCACGATAAATCTTATGTACGTGACTTCAATTATAATTGTCACATAGGTTCAAACTTACCAAGCTCAACTCCAAATATAAACATAGCGCCTATTAGCCATGAACTCAAGGTACTTACCCGATCCGCTGTCCGTGATCAACTCAATAATGTCGCACACTTAGTGTCCATAGTGATTCAAAAATATATATTAAGTCCGCACACTCAGTGCTATATAATCAACTCGCACACTTAGTGCTATATAATCAAACTCGCACACTTAGTGCTGTACAATTTAAACTCGCACACTTAGTGCCAATCTCATGATCATAAATGTTTATACCCACACACTTAGTGCCGAAATCAACAACTCAATACATCTCACCTCTTTTCTTTTCATTCAACACTTTCATCACCACATGCATACATGTATATAAATTTATCATTCCATTCGGCATAATTACATAGACATTATGTCTATTTAGATCAATACAAATTATATGCTTGGTGACTTACCTTATGTTGGGGAAAACGATTCCAACTCAGCTACTCGATGTTCTTTCCTTTTCCCTTGCTTGCCTCTCCACCTTTAACTTCTTGAGCTAAATCGATAAATTAACTAGTTTAACCGTCTTGCTAAATATTTATATCAAAATATTAATGATTTCATAGCATAGGAGACACATGGCCAATTCTTATCTTTCAACCCCATGCTTTTGAACTATTTGGTTAACAACCATATACTATCACCCTATTGTCGATAATCCAATCAAGGATAGTATCACAATTGTGTACACCCATATAGCCGAATGTGCAAGATTAAATTCAACATCACCTATATACTTAATTAGATGGCCGAATATACCAAATTAAACTCAACATTAAATGTCACAAGAACCCTAATCTAATTTGCAAATTGCTTGGCCAAAGACTCACAAGTGCCTTATCTATAACCTATTCGGCCTTACTACTTAAACTTAGCCTTTCATACATTTATATCTAATGTCATAGAGATGCCAAATCCTTAAGTGTTCCAACATCTAACTTACTCAATTCAACACATCGAACAACATTTATACCGATTTTGCTAGCACACAAGCCTTTGGCCGAATGTCATTAACCTCTAGTCACCTAAATTTTTATTCTTTAAAAACTCATCCAACACTACATTCGGCACCTCCAACCTATAATTTAGATATTCTCAAGTTCATTCACAAGTACATTTATATGACACATATAGCATTAACATTTTTCAACATGAATCTATAACATGACCGAATACTCATGCACATACATACATAAAGAGAACTCAAATAACACCCAAAAATCTCCTTTCCAAAGTGCATATATACCCATACATATTCTTATCTCCCAACAATGAATTCATGAATTTAGCTATGGGTTAACTAGACTATACACTTATCAACTTAATCTCAACATCAATTAGAATAAAATCACAATGCATACCTTTCCTTTGAACTAGCCATGGCCGAATGCCTTGGTTTCTTTTTTTCAATCTTTCCTTTCTCAATTTCGGCAATGAAGGAGATGAAAGATGAGCCTTCCTTCCTCTTTGTTTTCTTTACTTTATTTCACTAATATTATTTTTTCTCACATAATGCCATTTCTTATTTTAATAACTAATTAAACATATATATTTGCCCATCAACACCCATCTTGGCCGGCCACTATAAAGAAAATTGGGCAATTTGACATGCAAGTCCACCCTTGTGTTGACACGCGCTAATAAACCATTTAAAATTAGTCTATCATATTTCGCCATGTCTCATATTGATCCCTATTTAATAATTTCTCATGCAATTGGCAAAATTAGGGAATGAAACGTCGACATATGCATGTACACACATAATAAGCATAGAATATAACAATTAATTATTTTTACGACTCGGTTTTGTGATCCCGAAACCACTTTCTGACTAGGGTCACATTAGGGCTGTCACACATATAGCCTTGTTTAAGGTCAAGAAACTCTTTTTGTTTCTGATCAATAAATCTTTGGCTGATATATTTCTTTCGAAATTCAACTTGAAAGAAATCCCACGTAACTCGTTCATTTGGAACTACAGACATCAAATTTTTCCAACAATGATATTACGTGTCTCTCAACAGTGAAATGAAACATTTTATACATTCTTCTAGACTTAAAGATAACTCATCAAACACTCTTATTGTGTTCTCTAACCAAAACTCAGCTTTTCCTACATCATCATTTGTTGTAGCTCGGAATTCTTCAGCTCCATATTTTCTAATCTTGTTAACTGGTGGTTTACTCAACTGTACTAGATTTACTCGTGACATAACAGGAGTTTGAGGAGGATCAATCAGGGGTGGAGGTTGTTGTACAGCCGGATTGGTTCTAATATACTGAGTGAACCAATCATTCATCATCTGATAGAAGGCTTGCTTAGCCTCACCATCATGGTTATTCGTAGCCGGTCGAGAATCAATTTTCACTGTCCATTGCGCGGGAGCAGGTGCATTGATTTCAATATCGTCAGCTATAGCTCTATCAGGATTCATTGCTATACAAAGCACATTTCAAAGTCAGGATTCGTCATACTATTGTAGTTTTAGATATATGGCATGTATAGCTAGACTCACATACGCTATGGTAGTCCTAGAACCGACTAAACTATAGCTCTGATACCAATAAAATGTAACACCACTAACCCGTATCCATCGTTGGACTAGGGTAACAAGGCATTACCAGACATATCAGAACACTTCGCATTCATTTCACAAACATCATAGCATCATAGTCAAACATTGACATAAATTCCCTTTCATATGTCAACGAGACCTTAAACATGCATTAGTAAGAGGTCGAGACTAAACCGAACACATTCACAATTTCAACACTTAGAAAATTTTTCTATTCTGTTAAGGTCACATGCCCGTGTAACCAGGCCATGTGCCATACACGGGCACCAAACACACCCACGTAATCTAGCCGTGCCAAAACAGAGCATACATACTGACTTTCACCCACGGCCAACAGACACGCCCGTGTGTTATGGCCGTGTGGTTCTTAACTAGCTACTGACTTAAGTCCACGGCCAACAGACACTCCCGTGTGTTATGGCTGTGTGGCATAATGCAGGCTTGGTTTAAGCCAACTTGCCACCCCATTATGGGTCAACCTACAAACAAGGAATCAAGCATATATGAACAACTCAATCAACCATTTTCTCATGCTAAAACACATATTATTCATACTATAATATTATAAACCAATTACATACTTATAAACCTTAACAATTTATACTTAGACATAATGTAATATTATATCAAAAACATAATTCATTATTATATCATGAACTCACCAAACTTACCTTCTCCATTATCCAATTAAAACATGCCACAATTGCAAATTAAAATCACATATCATAGGCCTTTCACAACCATAAGTTCAAATACAAATTAGCCAAATCACATGGCTAAATATATACATCACAAAACATACTCCACAACTACTAGCCTATACATGCCATACTTCAAATATATACATTTCCAAAAATACCAAAATGAGGTTTGATAGTGTGGCGACGATCCTTGATGATCCCCGATCTTGGTAGCTTCGATATCTACAAAACAATTCAAATACACACACAAAGTAAGCTTTCAAAAGCTTAGTAAGCTCGTACTCAAATCATCAATAGTATATGAACATAAAATAACAACATATGAGTATTTGCACAATTTCAATCGTAAAACCATATCAATTTAGTGAAATTCACATACATAACTTCATCTACCACTTAGGTATTATACATACCTGAATCTTTTTGTACTTGTTCCCTTTCGTACTTACCTTTTTTTTTTTAAATGTTATAAGACTTTCCATAACTTATTTGTATTTTAGTCATCTGCACACTTAGTGCTATAAGATTAGCCGAAGCTAAATATTTTCGCACACTTAGTGCCATCTCAAATAACTGAGTTTAAGTTGGTATAGCACACTTAGTGCCTCAAGTAGCCGAAGCTAGTTAATTCGCACACTTAGTGCCAAAGTTAGTTTAAATCGCACACTTAGTGCCAAAGCTTCCGATTCATCACCATATTATCCAATTCAATTATATATAACCCATGTATAACAAAGGCATCAAAACTTACTTAACATCGTATTTTAAGTACGAACTTACCTCGTACTCGAAATTTTTCGACTTGGACTATCTACTCGATAACCTTCAACTTTCCTCGATCGAAGTCTGAATTCCTCCTTTCTTGATCTATATGTTTTCAAAATTAACCCTTTTATTCACCAATTAATTCAATTCAATCCGTAAACACATATTTGAGGCATTTTACAAACTAGTCCTCACATTTTCACATTTCGACACTTTAGTCTCTATTTCACGAATTCACAAAATACATAAAATTGGTTTACACACAGGCTTAGCCAAATTTTCATGGCTCCCATACAAGTCCACACATTTCATTTATTTCACATTTTAGTCCCTCAAAAAAAAACATTTTTACCATCTAGCCCAAATTACTCAATTTCATCAAAAATTCAAAGACAACACATGTAAACCCAACATCAATCTTTCATATTACAACATATAACATCATCAAGTTCATGAATTCATCCATGGCACATTTCCAAATCATCAACAATTTCATGAATTTAAGCATGGGCTAGCTAGAGCACTTAACAACGATCATAAAAACGTAGAAATTATCAAAAACAAACCTTAAATCAAGCTTCCAACTAGTCGAACCCTGGAACTTTTTATCTTTTCTTTTTGTTCTTTAATTTTTGGCACAAACAAAGCATATAATGCCTATTTTCATGTTATGTTATAACATATATTAATTTATTAAATATTTGACCATTATAACCTTTATTAAATCATTATAAATTCACCTAACACATGCCCTTTTATGTCCATTCAAACTTCCAATGGTCAAATAATCACATAAGGACCTTTTCTTTAGAAAGCCAATTCAATTAAGCACTCTAACAACTAGCACACAGCTTTTACCTTTTACGCGATTAGGTCCTTTTTGCAAATTAAGCACACAAATAGTTAAATTTTCATACAAGACTTTCACACATGTCAATTAACTTAACATAGGCATGAAAAATAATATTAAAATATTTTCTAACAAAAAATAATATTAAAATATTTTCTAACTCAAATATGTGGTCCTGAAACCACTATTTCAACTAGGGTCAAAACTGGATGTTACAACATAGCCAAGAAAACATTGGTAAGTGTTTTAATGCCCATTTTTAGTAATTTATATGTTTTTGAACATGTATTAGCTTAATCTAGCTATTCTGAGGACTAATTTGTGAAACTGTTAAATGTTATAAATGTTGTCATTGATGAGTTGAGTTATTTATTGAATTTTATGATGGAATATGAAACTTTATTGTTTGGGTGGACTATTTTGTAAAGTGATTTTTAGTGATTTTAATGTTTATGGTCTAAATTGATAAAATGATAAAATTGTTTGTATTTAGTATGAAATAATAGTAAATAAGGACTGCTAGAAGTCCATAGAATGTTTGGTTGAAATTGGGTTTAAGGAAAAATGGTAAATTTACATGATTAGGGCTTAGGGACTAAATTGAGTAAAAGTGAAAAGCTGTGGGTAATTTTGTAAATTTTCAAAAAAGGAATTAATAGTATTAAGTTATAAATTTTTACTATTGAATTGGTTAATTGAGTGAAACTATTGTGTTAGATCCAGAATGTGTGGACGATCACGAAAAATGGTAAATTACAGAGTAGTCCCTGTACTTAGGCAATTCTACAAATCAGTCCTATAGGTTTGTATACTTACTTATACTACTAATGATTCTTATATATATTCTATGTTAATATAATCTTATCAAATGTTATTTTGAATGTTTATTTAATATTGTAATGAAAATGAAATACTGAATATATTGAATGTTGCTCAATCGAGCAAAATCTACTGAATATACTAAATGTCGCTCAATCGAGCAAAATCTACTAAACACACTAAGTGTTGCTCAATCGAGCAAAACCTACCAAATATATCAAATGTTGCTCAATTGATCAAATTCTACTGAATATACTGAATGTTGCTCAATCCAGCAAAATCTACTGAACACACTGAATGTTCAATCGAGCAAAAGTTCTCTGATTATACTGAGTATTGCGCAAACGAAAGTTACCCACTGATTTTACTGAATGAGATCATTTTTATTGATGTTTGGAAATGAATATTGAAATAATACTACAAATAATATTTATTTAATAGAAGTAGTGATTGTTGAGGAATCAATTTAATGTTTATTGAAACGAACTTACTAAGCTTTACATAAGATTACATGTTGTTGGTTTATTTTGTATATTACATTTTTGTGGGCTCCAAAGGTTGGATCAACATGGAAATCACATTATTCGGGGATCTTGGTAGACTTTAATTTTTGTTGGTTTATATGGCATGTAATGGGACTCCTTTTGAAATATGATGTACTAGTACTTAGTTGTGTAAGATAAATCCTTAAATTGTGTTGTTGTGATGAATAACTTAAGGAAGTATGCATGTTGTGCTTAAGTTGAATTGGCTTATTTAAATGAATTACAATAACATTACATTGAAGTGTGGTAGTCAATGATATGAAGGTTTGGTGTATATATATTGTGAAAAGTGTTTGCAAATTTGGAGGTGAATTGTTTTGGAATGTATTGTGGTGTCAATGATGACACATTGGTTAGGCATTTAGGTTGGTTTTCTTATACATGTTTGAGTGTATATAAAGATGGTCTTTGGCTTATAAAATTGTGTATTTGGGTGTGTTTTGGTACCTAAGCAAATGGGTGAAATTTGAACTTGAACTTGGTCATTTTTGGGCATACACGGCCTGTCATACAGCCATGTGAGGCATATGGGCAATCCACACGAGCATGTGCCCAGAACGTGTTTCAAAACAAAATAGGTGCAATTTTTACACAAGCTGACACACGGCCTGCAGCACGGTAGTGTGACTCAACATCGAATTGAACACGGGCTAGCATATGGCCATGTGACAGTGTTTCGAAAGGTAGACGACCTAGTACACGATTGGCTACACAGTTGTGCCTTGCACCACACTGCCTGAGCTGTGTCACAAAGCCGTGTGACCCCTGTTTTGAAATTTTCAAAGTTTTCTTAAATGTTCTGATTTGTTTCGATTTGGTCCCTGAATGTTCGTAACTTAATTCTAAAGCTTTGAAAACTCAATTTAAGATCCGAAACTAAATGTTCTCTTTCATACTAAAAATTACATGTAATTATGGAATTTGATTGATTATTGAATGTAAATCGTTATAAATTGTTCCAACTAGACTGGTAACATTTTGTATCCTATTCCGGCAATGGGAAGGAGTTAAGGGTGTTACAAAGCCTACTTATAAAAGCACAATACTTGGTTGGGCTTCAAAATACAATTTCAATTGCACGTTAGTCACCATTCAGAAATCCTACATTGAAATAATTTGTACTTAAAAGTTAGCTTTATCTACTTTAATTTAATTTAACTACCAATGCTTTTAGTACTAAAAAATTAAAATTATTTTAAATTTAAACTTTTATTATTTATATAAAAAATTAATTGTAATTTTAATTATTTAATTTAATTATCTAAAATGTATCAAATTGTGTAGGTTAGCTGAGCTCTGATTAAATTGAGTAAATCAATATTTTCAACACATTCTTTTTTTTATAACGAATGTATTCTTTTATACCATTTTATTGCCTATGAAATCTAAACTTTTTATTGTTTGTGTCTATCCTTTTTAACAATATCATATTCAGGATTACAATGTATTTACTATTGCACTCAACATTTATTGATCTTAACAATTTTTTAAATAATAAATCAACAATCATTTTTTTGTTATTCATGACTTAAAGCTTTTTTTTCTTTCAAATATATATATATGAAAAATTATTTGATACACATTCAATAAGATATCTTAGACTGCACAAGTGAGTTGATGGTTTAATCAGTATATTATAGATTGTAATAAAGTAATAAAAAATTAATTATAAAAATAAATGTGACACTTATCACACTCTCAACTTTATTATGAAATCTAAAAAGTTTCATATCAAATAATTTTTCTAAATATATATTATAATTATAATTATAATTTATCTTTAATATATCTTATAAAATTAAGAATGGGAGACTACGAGTAAGAGGTTGAATATCTATGACATTGCTGTAATAAAATTACAGTTAAGATCTTTCTAGTTTCATAATTTTTGGCTAATTGCCAATTTGGCCCAGAAAAACAAAGCTAGCCGGATTTATGATCATGAATAAGTGTCATTAATCAATCCTTCATCTCAGTCGGCTGAAAGAAAATAAGAAGAAAGGGACATTTCTTCTTGTCAAATTAACAAGGTGAGATTAAATCATTTGGCACTATACCATTTCTTGAAATATTTCCAAGTTCCTAACATTGAGATTATAAGATTAAAATCCTTGAAAAAAAATAATAGTTATTGTAATAGCCCAAATTTGACCGGGCCTTAAAACAAAAACAGAAGCATAAAAAATAAATAAATAAATGTTTGTTTATTTAAACAGTCCATGTTACAAAGCCCAAACCGTAGGCCCAAAACTGAAACAATTCAACTAAGCCCGTTTACACCCTTGACCCAAACAACCATACCCAACTATACCCTACCCCAGATATACTAAACTAGCCCAATATTTAATTGGCCCAATTAGCCTAACTTATTTTCAGCAGCAGAGAAACCCTAGCTAGGGTTCGCGCCGTAATCAGCCTAAGGGTTGCGCCTCTTCAACTCCCGTTGTTTCAGCTGCCCTCCATCAACGCTGTGACTCTGCCTTCGTGATTAGCGCGCGAATCCACACCAACACGGTCACTGCCGGATTCCTCGATGATACCTATAAGAAAAGGAAACAAATAGCAGATACGCGAAAAAAAAGCAAAGCAGAAATGGCAAGAAAATCACAATATATCAGTCAAAGATATAGAAGACATAAAATGGAAAGAAATCTTAGATTTCTTTCCCAGAATATGTAAGGGACCAAGGCTATAAAGCCTTTCCTTTCACTTGTAAAAGTTACGTTCTGAAAAATACACACAAATAAGCAATAAAAAATACAGAGGTTAAATACGAAAACAACAGATTCAAAGGTTTTACTATTTTTATTCTCTATCATTTTCTTTCTTTTTTATTATTTACATACATGTATTTTTAATACAACAAAATATCCAGAAATAGATTTTTTTTAAAAAAAAAAGCAAAGAGAAAACAGTTCAATTTTAAGTTGTAATACAGGAAAATACTTTTAAAAATAAAGAGGAGAAATTATACCTATGATTTGCCTGGAAAGGGGAGAAATTTAGAACCTTCGACCACCGTGTATGATGGCGCGTGAGGCGCGTGAACGGTGGTCATCGGCCGTTGTTGAAACTCAGGCCAGAGGACGGAGAGGGGGTTTCAGAGTTTTTTTTTGTTTTTTAAAAAAAAAGGGTGTTAGAAATGAATTTTAAAATCAAAAGTTAACTTATATAGGGCCCAAGATCCGACCCGATCCGACCCGGAAGGTCCGCGTGTTTTAAGAAAATGGGATAATTGTCCCTTTAGTCCTTTCGTCTTTTTATCTGTCAAATTAAGTTTATTGCAATTTTTAATTTTTGCCCATTATTTTTATTTTGATTTCAATATGATCCCTGACCTTTTTTTAAACACAGAATTAAAGCGCTGACGTTTTGGGAATAGGGTATTTTGCCAAATGAGTCCTTTTCGTTTTTCGTGCATTTCAATTAGGACCTTAATCCAATGTTATTTCTTTTAAATTCGCCCTGTAATTTTATTGAATTTCAAATCAAACCCTATATATTTATCATTATTATTATATATATTTTTTACATTGTTATTTGTTTTATTTTTTTAACCTTATTTTTTATGTTATATAATTATTTTATTATATATTATTTATATTATTATTATTTATAATGTATTATTTTTCATAAATTATTATTATTTTACATTATTATTTATATATTATTATATTATATATTTGTTAATTATATATTATATATTATTTATATATATATACTTTTATATTATAAATTATAATTATATTATATATTATTATGTCATTTTTATATTATTATCTATTTTTATCTATATATTATTATCATTAAAGGTTTTAAACTTGTATTATATATTTATTTTTTATTTATATGTTAATAATTATTTTATTTATATTCTATTATTACACTTTTTGAAGATATTATAATATTATAATTTGTATAATACGTAGATTTCATTATTTATTATTCATTTTAAACTTATATTTATATATATTATAATTATTTCATTATAAACATAAATACTTTTACATATTTCATATTCTATACATTATTTTACTAAACCAATATCTTTTATTTTGTTATGTAATTATTATTCTTATAATTATTTTTATTATATTATTAAATATCACATTTTATTATTTGTTTATATTATATTATACAATATTTATTTTTACTTTAGTATTAATGTATTTTTGTTATGTTATATGTTATGTAATATCTTAGACTTTTATCTTTTATTTTCAAATGCATATTATTTTTTATGGACATTGATATATTGTATATCATGCATCATTTATGTGATTAAATATATGTTGAATTATATGTTTAGGGATTTTACCTATTTCTTCTTTAATATGTATTCCATTTTATGTATATTTTTCTTATTTAAAAATTGTCATGTTTTATTTCTTATATATGTTGATTAGTGTATGATATTTATGCCGTTATGCTCTTACTTTCCTATCATTGTAACATGTTATCTCATATGTTATATTAATATGTACCTTCATGCATTGATTTAAAAAATGAGACTTTTAACTTTTCAAAATAAAAATAAAAAGGCAATGCTCGGTGTTTGGAAGCTTCGAGAAAAGTAGTGCCCTAACTTATTGGGTTGCAACTTTTCTCGTTGAGTTCGAATAGTCAAGTACACTTCTAAGTTTTTAAGATTTTCAAAATACAAGCAACTGTCTTGGAATTTCAAAGCGCTGTGCCCTAACTTATTGGATGTGGCGATTTGACGTTTAGAGGTAGGGATTTCCAAAAGGTTAACTTAGTGTCAATGTTTTGATACCAGTGAACCCAAATTTTCAGAATCAAAGTATTTTAAAGAGGATTACATCTTAAATTTCTTTAAATTTCTGACATTAAAGACATTTGATAATCAATTAGGTACCAATTTTTTGGGAGTTACGAGGGTGCTAATCCTTCCTCGTACATAACCGACTCCCGAACCCGTTCTTTTATTTCGTGGACCAGAACTAATGATTTTAAAACAAAATGTTTTAAAGGTGATCCAATCACACCTAAAAAGATTGGTGGCGACTCTCATTTTCGTTTTTTTAAATCGATTCCCATTTTCCAAAACTCGATTTAAAAATGGTGTCGACAGTTACTGTATATAAATACAAAACTCATTTGGGAGGTTCTGAAATCCAATTTCATCGTCATCATGGGTTTCATAAAATTCTCATGTTCATCCCTCCTCTTCCTAGTGATTTCTCTCCTTTTGTTTAACTCCATGAGTGCCAATGATGATGATGACGACGCTGACTCCACTTCCATGGCCAAGCTTGCTGCGGCTCTTAATCCTTTTGCCGTGGACTTGGTCCACCAATTCATCTTCTTCTTATTGTGAATGGACTTATGTCAAATGCGATAGTTCCAAGCACGTTCTAGAGATTGACCTCCAAGCCGGGACTCTCAGTGGTTCTTTGCCATCCCAATTCCCTCATTTCCCTTTCCTTCAAGTCCTTGATCTTTCAAAGAATAAGTTAACTGGTTCTCTTCCTTCTTTAAACAAACTCCCTTTCTTGAAGAGACTTTACCTAAATATCAACAACTTCACAAGAATCCCGCCAGGATTTTTTCAAGGACTGTCTAGCAGTTTGCAGCTCTTGATGCTTGGTGGTAATCCCTTTCTCAGTACCTAGATGATACCCCTTGAATTAACCAAGTTGGGCAATCTTACAGCATTCTCTGCTTATAATACAAATTTGGGAGGTTCTATTCTAGACATTTTCTGTTCTCTAGCTTTAACAAATCTGAGCCTTCATGACAATAACCTGACTGGATCTTTGCCACCCTCCTTTTCGAGATCCCAGATTAAAGATTTGCAGCTCCAAAATCAGCAGGTAGGGCTGACAGGAACCATTGATCTATTGTCAAGCATGACTTCTTTGTACGGTGTTAACCTAGGATTCAATCAATTTACAGGCCCCATCCTGGATTTATCTAATTGCAAAAGTTTGGAATTATTAGACTTGCGTAACAATAATCTCACAGGAGTTTTCCCCCGATCTCTAGCTTCTCATCCTAGTTTAGTAGTCATCTTCTTCGATGACAACAAGTTGCAGGGCCCTTTCCCAATTTATATGTTCCTTCATAAGTTTGCCAGTGTCGACAATAATAATTTCTGCACAAACACAGCAGGCTCGTGTGATAGTCAAGTTACAATATTGCTTGAGATTGCGAGCGCTTGGATGTATCCTTATGAGTTATCCGTAGCTTGGGAAGGAAATGATGCATGTAAAAGTTGGTCATTTGTGACATGCGACTTAGAGAAAAATATTACAGTAATCGATCTTTAGAAGCAACGATTGCAAGGAATAATTTCCCCATCATTTGCTTATCTAACTGCGTTACGGTATCTCAATCTAAATGACAATAACTTGACGGGTCCTATCCCTAAGAGCTTGGTGAAGTTACCTAACCTTGAAGTCCTGGATGTTTCCAATAACAATCTATCTGGGATTATCCCTACTTTTGCACCGTCAGTGAAACTAATAACTAGCAGAAATGACTTGCTAATTCCTAGTACGACAACAGGCAACACATCTAATTTCCCTCCAGAGGGTATGACACCTTGTCTACTTCGATTTGTAGTGAACATATGATTTTATTCAAGCCCTTTCGTGCATGGTCGATTGTGATTGCCCTTATCCTCTGACAACAGGAGGGTAGTCATGCTTCTCTAGTTTCCATATAGGAACTTCTTTTTACTTTACCTAGCTAGCGATCTTAGCTTACAATATTTATACCATGTTTCAACTTACAGGGCAAAAAAGAGGCATTATAGCAGGAATAGTTGTGGGAACAATTGTGGGTCTCATCTTCTGTATTTTCGTTTGAAGGAGGATAATTACTACTATAGGTATGATGATATCAATATCAAGAAATATTGACACATTATATTCATACATTTATAACAACATTAACTACTCACTGATGTAGTGATAAGTGATTTGTCTTAAGTCTTTGTGGACATGGTATTGAGTTCAAACTTGGATAATCCCTGTCTTATCCTTGATAAAAAGGATTTTATTTACAAATTTTCCCTTAAAATATATCCCAATTCAAAAAAAAAAGGTTTCTTTTTAAGGTAAGAATTGATATGTAAGCTATTGAAATTAAAAAATAAAATACTAACCAATAAGAACGTAATGTGTTACACACTTTTATTGAATATGGTATATTTTTTAAATAAAATAAGAAAAAATTGATTGTTTTAAAAAACAAATATAAATTAACTACAAATATGAAAATTTAATTATAGTTGAACCAATTTACTAATAAAGTCTAAAAATATACATGTTTAATAACAAAAAATATATATTTATAGCTTAATTTTTATTTGAGCAAGGAAAATAAGTGAAGATGAGTTTACTAAAGATGAATCATGTTTAGAGCTATTTTCTCACAATATGCTGGAGAAATCCCAAAATGGAGTCAAATTACAAGAGCTTCAACTATTAGATTTTGGGTAGCTAGCCACTGCAACAAATAATTTTCATCCAACAAATATGCTTGGAAAAGGAGGTTTTGGACTAGTATACAAGGTAACATGCTACCTTTAAATGACTTCTTCATATTTTCAATTGGGTATCAATAAGATTAAGTTATTAACCAACCTATATGGTTTAAATTCTAGATTCTAAAATGATATTTGAATATTGTAGGGGAAGCTCCAAGACAGGCAGGAAATAGCAGTGAAAAGACTTTCTAGAGCTTCAAGGCAGGGGCTAGAAGAATTTAGGAATGAGGCAATGGTGATTTCAAGACTCCAACATCGAAATCTTGTAAGGCTTCTTGGTTGTTGTGTTGATGGGGAAGAAAAGATGTTAGTCTATGAATACATGCCGAACAAGAGCTTGGATGTTTTCCTCTTCGGTTAGATACATTTTCTTTATTACTTATGGAAAATATTATTATTAGACCTAAAGAAAATCTAGCTAACACTAATTGATTACTTTTTAAAAATATATTTAGATGCAGAAAAACAAAAACTTCTTGATTGGAAAAAAACGTTTCAATATTATAGAAGGAATTAGTTGAGGACTTCTCTATCTTCATAGGGACTCAAGATTGCGAATTGTTCATAGAAATCTAAAAGCAAGTAATATTTTATTAGATGCTGAACTAAATCCAAAAATTTCAGATTTTGGTATAGCAAAGATATTTTGTGGAAATGAGAGCCAAGGAAATACTAGGCGGGTTTTCGGAACATAGTAAGTTATCTTTCATTTTTCTATTGAACTCTAATATTTAAATATATAATATATGCATATATCACATTGGCTAAAATGGTTTTATTTACATTGATGAATTAAATGCAGTGGCTATATGTCTCCTGAGTATGCAATGAAAGGACAATTTTCAGAAAAATCAAATGTTTTTAGTTTGGGGTATTGACATTGGAGATTGTTAGTGGAAGAAGAAACTTGAGTTTCGAAGATGATGAGCATTCACCAAGCCTTGTGGGATACGTAAGTATTATCTATTATTAAAATTGTTCAAATTAGTAATAAAATCTCTAGATTCCAATGCATTAACATTTGTGCTTTTTCAGGCATGGAAGTTATGGAGCGAAGGCAACATTTCGGAATTAATAGATCCAATGATCTCATCAGATCCAAGTTGTCACAGGGAAATATTAAGATGCTCTCATGTGGGATTGTTATGTGTGCAAAACTTTGTGAAAGATAGACCAACTATGATGGTTGTGGCTTCCATGCTTAACAGCGAGATAGAAAATCTTCCTACACCAAAACAACCACCTTTCTTTGATGAGAAAATTGTGGTGGATCACTCACAATTACAAACAAGTGAAATAATTTTAACCATTGACAATATTTTCTAAAATCATGTTGTATAAGCTATTTTTAAGTTGAAAACGTGTCTAGAAAAATTGGAGACAACTATTTTTTATTTTATTTTTTTACCAAACTATAAAAATTACAATCTTTATAAGTTTCTTGAATAAATTTTTTTATTCTTTTCTTCAGCAAGCTTCGATTAAAAGGTTATCAAAACTTAATTTTAGATAAATTTGATCCCTTGCCGTCAAGATTTTACCTTGAAAATGGGTCCGAGAGTGACTTTTCTTTAAATTATTTTAAAACTTATCCAGAGGTTGATAAGGATTGGTTCAAGGCTTGTCAAAGACTTTATCTTAAAAAAAATGAGCTTTATCTCGATGTGTTAATATGATTGGATGGGAAAGAGCTTAAACCAATGGTCTTCAAGTTTTGATCAGGGATGGCTAAATGTGCATCGATAATACTTGGTTTTAAAATCGACTTCAATATTCATCGAGATTTTTCCTTGAAATGGTTTTGAGAGTTACTTTCTATTGGAACATTTTCAAATATTTATAGTGTTCTAATAACTATAAATGAAAGGTTGTAATTAATCAAAAGTTATATACTTTGGTTATTGAAAAAGAATTATAACTATTCAAACAATATTATTTGAATAGTTATGTTTTATTAAGATATATTAGATGAATAATTATGTCTCTTTTAGATATGTGATTATTCAAAAAAGACACATATTGAAAGATGTCTTTATGAAGAGACAGGAAAATTCTTATAAATAGGAGTGAGATTTCACTTGGAAAACATAACAAAAGTTCTCAAAAGTTCCTTCTATTCTTCCTTCATCTTCTTCTATTATTAGATTGTTCTAAAAAGAAATATTGTAGAATTCTTTATAGAAATTGATTTTCTTATTATACATTGCTTAGTGCTTAGTGGACTATTTTTGTGACAGCTCTAATTTGACCCTAGTCGGAAAGTGGTTTCGGGACCACGAAATCGAGTCATAAAAATAATTAATAGTCATATTTGATGCTTATTATATATAAATATGCATGTGTGAAAAATTCATGCTTAAATTTTGTATATAGTATGTGAAATTTATTAAATAGGACTTGTATGAGAAAATTTAGAAATGTGCTAGGCAAATGCTAAAGTGGCCTATTAATATATGTTGGAAAGTGCTTGTACTTGCATGTCAAATTAGCCAAACTATAGGTAGTGGCCGACCATGCTACAAATTATATAATCTAATATGAATTTTCTATTAACTTTAATTAGCTAGATGCCATATTATCATGAATGAATGTAATAAAATAAAGAAATAATAATTAAAGGAAGGAAATGGGTGAAAGAAACAAAGTCTTCATCCATGTTTCTTCCTAGCCGATTCTAAAGAAAGAAAAGAACAACCATTCGGTGATCTTGAACTCAAAATAAGGTGAGTAGTTCATGCTAATTCTTGAAATTTTAGTAAATTTTGAGTTAGTTCTTAAGTTCTTTGCTTAACCCATGACAAAATTTTGAGTTGGGTAATGTCTTAAGCTTTCGGCCATAGTAGAAATTAAGGGGTTAGACTGTTGTTTTTTTTGGTGGTTATTTGAAGTTGAACTAGTTAATACTTAAGTGTTAGTATTTGTACATGAAATAGATGAATGTGGATTTGTTGAGTTACTTGAAAAAATTCGGCTTTGTAATTGATTTTTTTTTTTTTGTATAAACCTTGAGTAATGCTAGACATAGATTTTGGTTTTGATAGTGCTTATATGAGTTTAATTAATTCAATTTTGATAATATAATGATAGCTTAAGATAAACAACATTCGGTTATGAATTTTTGTGTTAAATCGAAAATGGATGCTAGTTGAGCTATGAACAATTACTTAATAACGAAGAGAATATAAGCTTAATGCTAAAGTAGCATTCAACCTCGGAGTAAGTTAAATTAGTAGGAAAATAAATTTTAAGATGGAAAATTATGTGTTTGACTAAAGAAAAGAAATCGTTGAAGAGTGTTTGTGAACATGGTAAGTGTATTCGGTTTAGTGAGCAAATGAAATAAAAATTTAGAATTTGATTTTTTTTTACGGGTATGTATGACCAAGTATATTCGGCCACATAAATAATATAATTACATGATGTTATATTATGATTATTGAGCTTATGTATGTGGGTGCATGTATATCTAATAATATAATGACATTTGGTTTTGATAGTCGATTGATAAGTTATTACTTTAATTACAAGAGCATTTGGTGAAAGTAACATTTGTGTATGAACATATATTAGTTATGAAATCGGTAGGTTTAAGACTAATTGTGGTAATGATAATATATTAAAATGAGATGGATATTTGATTACCGAATGTGAATAATAAGTAAACACTATTGATCAAAATATTAAACATCTCTATTTATACTTATTTAGCTCAAGAGCAAGGGGGTCAAAGTTGGATAGGGGAAAGGAAAAAGTGATCGAATAGCTGTTGAAATCGTTCGACAACATCCGAGGTAAGTCTTTAAGTAATGGAACTTATCTTATGATTTGATAAAGCAATTATATATATGTGCATATATGTGTGAATGTTAATCGGGGTTTAAATCCGAGCTTGGTCTTGAAGGGCTTTTGAGCCAGTGTCATAATCCGAGCTTGGTCTCGAAGGGCTTTTGAGCCAGTGTCATAACCGAACCTAGTTTCGAAGGGCCTTCGGGCCAATGTCATAATCCGAGCTTGGTCTTGAAGGGCTTTTTGAGTCAGAGCTAAGAATCGGGCTTGGTTCCGAAGGGCGTCTGTGACGGCATAATATTGAGTTGAAAACTCATAAATATTCGTACGAGAAATCATATAATACATGTTGAAACAATTTTAAACCAATGTGTTACTTACAGTAAGATAACTAGGTAAGTAATTTACTCTCATTGAGAATATGATTATGTTAAATTATGACTTTGAAATTGGTGGGGATGCTTAGACCATTGTTTAAAATCATTCAAACGTTTATGATCTGATTATGATGTATGAGTTCCGAATTAGAGAGTTCAACTTCACAAATGTGAGATATAGGTGTATATGCATGAGATTGACACGGAAATGTGAGATGAACGTATTCAACTATAGAATGAATTTAGTTGGATATATATATTGCTTTCACCATTGTGATATGAATGATAAAAGTAGTACCTTAGTTATTTTCTATTCGGCCTAAGGATGAAACAAACAAACTTAGATATTATTATGCCATTCTTTTAAATGATTTCATTATTTAAAACTTACTAAGCATCGAAATGCTTATTCTTTTGCTTTAATTCTCGGTTTTATAGATTTTGTTCGTCAGCTATCGGACTCGGAAGTGTCAAAGTCGAAGTCATCCACACTATCTAAGCCACTTTTTGGTACTCTTCAGTTGAACTTGATAATGGCATGTATAGGGCTGACCCTTATTGTTGATTAAGTATCTTTTGGTAATGTATATTCGTATAGCCATGCGAAAATGGCTTGTATATTTTGAGTATAACATTATGATCATTTTGTATATATGGTCTTATGATATGGTTATTAAGTGATGTGGAAATGTTTGGTAATGATTAGCCATTGGAATGGCCAATCATGGTCCTATTGGTGCTACGTATGTCATGGTTAATCGTGATTATACTTGGAAATAATGTATGTCAAATTACTAGTTGATTCATGAAAAACTATGAAATAGGTAAAATTTACCTTAAAATAGATGCTGACAGCAGCAGTGATGTGAATTTGAAAAATCACTAAAAATAGTAGAAATGGAATTAAATAATGAATAAATTATGTAACCGAATCTTGATGAGTGTAATTTCATATGAAAGAAACGAAATGACCATATGAGCAGTATTTTATGAGATGTTTAAGTTTTCGTGAAACAAGGGCAGAGCGATTTCTGGATCCCCTGTTCTGATTTTGGAAATTCACCATAAATTAACCAGAGATAATTAGAAGTCATTCTTTATATGTACAGATTTATTTTTGAGTCTAGTTTCATTAGAAACAAACGGAATAAGTATTGAATCCCTGTACAGGGAGATATCTAAGTCGTAATGCATGAAGGTCAGAGTAGTCGAACCCTGAAACAGGGGAGAATTTAACTAATAAACTGTACTAATTGGCCTGACCAAAAATTCTAGAAAAAAATTAGTAAATATATGTATGAGTCTAGTTTCAGGAAAAATTTACGGAATTGGATTTCGAGTTTTGGAACTCGAGATATGATTTTTAGAGTGACTGTGATGCAATTAGCCAGCTCGTCTGGAAATTTTAAAAATGAATTGTATGAGCTGTTTAAGTATTAGCACCTCGAGTTCGACTCCGGCAATGGTCTCGGGTACGGGGTGTGACAATTTTCACCAGTGCAAAACACAAATAGTCATCGAGCTTTATTGTATCCTCGAAGTTCATTTGCTTGAAACACATTTTCAGACTAAGTATAGGTGGGGGTGAATCAAACCTTAAAGATAGTGGCTTGAACATGCCTTGGAGCTTTGTCTTATTTCTTTATTTTTTGTTTGAGTTATTGTTTGTGTTTTGTTCGTGTGTTAAATATTTTCCTCATTGAAGTTTTGTACTAACAAATTTAAGGTTCTAACTTTCATGGTGACGACTAAAACACATGAACGTGGAATACTAAGGGAGTTGGTTTCCAACTTTGTCAAGCTTGATCGGTTTGATAATGACAATTTTCGATGATGGCAGAAAGAAGATGCACTTCTTATTATCAACCTTGAAGATTGAATATGTTTTGGATACTCCAGGATTGGAAGAAAATGAAATCCAATCTATTGTTGCAACCCGAAAAATGCAAAAATGGGACAATGCTGATTAGATGTGAATAAGCTACATATTGAATGTTTACTAATGGTTTGTTTGACACCTACCAAAATGATGTCACCGCTAAGGAATTATGGGACAAATTGGGGACAAGATACATGATCGACGATACTACAAGTAAGAAATTTCTTGTTAGTCATTTCAATAATTATCAAATGATCTTGTTAGTCATTTCAATAATTATCAAATGATTGATGATCCTTCTGTTATGGAACAATTTTGTGATACTAAAAAAATATTGAATCAATTTAAGCAATATGATATGAAAACGGATGAAATGATTGTTGTATCCTTCATTATAGACAAACATCCTCCATCTTGGAAACACTTTAAAAGAAGTATAAAACATAAGAAAAATGAAATATCTGTTGAGGCTTTGGTAAATCATCTTTGTAATAATGAAGAATGTTGAACACAAGATCATAACCTAGATTCCAAAAATGCCAAACTGCATGTTATGGAAGAAGTACAGACTACTAAACCATCCAATAGAAAGTTTAAGCAGACTAATAGTGTTGGAAAAAACTTGGTTTGAAAATGGCTTTCTTGTACAGCAAAAAAATAAAATTTTGAAAATCTATTCAGTTTGTTATATTTATAGCAATAAACCCTAACCGAACTCATACCTGTGTTTTTGGCTTAGCGGACTTTTTTGTTCCTAACTTTCAACCAAACGATCTTCTCCGCTGTTCTCGTACCATGAACTACTTTGAGTTTGGCTCGAACCAATTGAATCGAAACATAGAAATAGAAAAGATTTTCTCTCTTTTATTTTGGGTGAAAACAAAAATTCTCTCTTCTTTAATAGAAACCGGTAGAATTGTTATTCTAGAAAAATATATTCAATAGTTAAGAAGAACTTCTTTCTATTTTCAACAAAGTAACAATCTCTCAAAGTTGTATGTAATGCTTTACCAGTACCATCTATTTATAAGAAGAGAAGGTAAAACCCTTGTTGAGTTGTTGTAACATCCCTTACTGGGTCCAATAAAAAGGCTCGAGCTACAGGATGCTACAATAGTAAATAGAAAAAATCACATACATTTTTATCAATAATATTCAATAATTTATTAAGAATAAGTCAAGTCTTATGTTTATCATGCATTTCAAACAAGATCAAGTCTCAATCGAGTTTATGAAAGCTCTAAAATGGGCTCGGAACCAATTTTGGACCATTTGGAAACTTTTACAAAAAAAGATAGGTATAATGGGAAAACAGGGGTCACACGACCGTGTGGCCATAACGTGTGATAGGCTGAGGTAGTGTGGTGTTATATATCATACAACTGTGTCCTTAAATCGTGTAACGGACTGGTGCCATGTAAACTTATGTCACATAGTTGGGCCATCATCTCATGTAACTAATTGTGGTCATGTGGACCTAATTATAAAATTTGCAAATCATTCACACGGTCGTGTCACCAGATCGTGTGAGAGACTGTGACCATGATTAATAGAAACTACCTTAATCATACAAGACACATGGTTGTGTCACTTGTTAGTGTATGGCACACCGCTGTCTGTTAGCTCGTTTGTAGCATAATTAACCCTTTTAAGAATATTACATACCATTCCTACAAGATGACCTACAATGCCATTTCAAGCCATTCACACCTATCTCAAAACATGCACATTTCAAAACCAAAACTTCAATTCATATAATGATCTAAGCATACAACCAATATGCCCTCATTGACACAAACAAAACATTAAAATCAAGTCATTATGATTCAAACTAAACACTTAACCGCTTCATACTGCAAACTAGTTCATTTGTTTAACATCATTCAAACTTTACCATTGACCTTAACATTATTAATACCAAGCTTTGCAATAACTTATAAGTATGTATGAGTAGTAGCTAGCAAATTACCAAGTTGTCGCAAATTCATTTGTAACAATATGAACATGAGTTTAGTAATTCTAAGTTAAAAAATATAATCAATCTAACAGAATTATGTCGTCTTGATTAAAATCATCTTTCGAAATCGTGCATTGGAACTTTTATTTTATTTTATTTTACTTAGTTAAATTTTTAGTTTTTAACCAGTTCCTTAAAATCAAAATATTTTTAATTACCAAAGTGTTTTTAATTTCATTTCATAAATATTTTCTTTGCACAGTCCCTGTGGGTATGATAACTCGACATTTACTTGTCACTTTATTACTTGTTGCGATTGCGTACACTTGCACATTTCCATCGTTCTAGATGCCACACCATCGTCACACATCACATGCTATCCAAATGATCTCATTATTAAGTAAACATATTTCATTTTAGCTTTCATAATATTTACAAGTCATACAAATTCCAGTCATTGTTAACACATGCTAAACATTCATCAAGACAGACTTAGAACATGCATTAAACATGCATTAGAACCACATAGAAAACTTTCAAAACAAATCACGTAGGTATTGATATTGTATCAATGGTATCGATATTTCTCTCAGATAGTGTCGATACAACTTGGAAAATTGATACCAAACAACATTATGTTTCTTGTTTAAAATCAAAACTCTAGAAATTATCAATACCTTTCACAAAGTATTGATTATTTTACCTCTAGTATCGATACTGGTGATATGGTATCAATACCAAATTTCATTATTGACTTCCTGAACATTCAAAAAATCATGGAGGTATCATTTTTATAACATGAATATCGATACCTCTACTTCAGACCACAACAATTCAATAGGTGTCACGTGTCAATATGTAATGCGAAGGTACAAGTATACACGTTAAATCAAGTAATAAAGTAATAAATGAGATTGTCTTTACACGGATCGGGATAGGTAAAAATATAGTTGAGTTATTACTATAAACTATACTAATTAGGCTTATGGAAAAGTAAAAAGAATAATGATTTGAAGTGAAGTATTGATGTATGAAATAAAACAAATAATGAATAAAATGTTCTGGCAATTCTTCGAGAAAAAGTTGAGAGGATTGAAGTTGTTAAGTGGGAAGGTTGGAATTACTTGGATTATATCATAATAACATAATAATGTCATGGCAAAATCTTGACCAAATTACTATTCAGAGTGTAACTACTGCATTCTACTTCATACGAGAGCTAGAATTAAAGCTATCACTCTAAATAATTGTATGTCTACAAGTCTTAAGAACAATACCTAACAATATTCTTCCTTACTCTGTATCGATCATGTAACAACTTGATTTAGACCCTAATCGGAACGGTGGTTTTGGGACCACGAATCCGAGTCAATAAAATTTAAAAAAATATTTTCTGTGTTTATTTTGTGTGAATTGATATCTGTGAAATTTTTTTGATTTAATTTTATCGTTTGAGTGTCCGATTAAATAAAATGGCTTAATAGCGTAAAATGAAAATTTGGTGGTTAAATGTGAAAGTACATATTTGTTAATGTCTTTGTAAGTGGAGGCATTTATGATGCAATTAGACCAAAAGTAAATACGGTGGACGGTCATGACCTTAGTTTATAATAGTTTATTATTTAATGTTAAAGGTTAAATAAGTAAAATAAAGAAAACATGTTAATATATGCTATATTAAAACATAAAATAAACCATGTTTATTACTTTTCTTCTTACACCAATTATAAACAAAAGAAACAAAGAAAGAACAAGGGCTAGGTTCGGCCATCCTTCTCATCTTGATTCAAGGTTTGTTCTTTGTCGGTTTTTGATAATTTCTACGTTTTTGAGATCGTTGCTTTGAGTACTACAAAACCCAAGCTTTAATTTTTTATTTTGATGAATATTTTGAGTGGTGCCATTGTTGATAGCCAGTGATTTTTGTTATTTGATGATGAAAAATGAAAGATATGTTTTAGATTAACATATTTTCTATTGGAGTTTTTGATGATTTTGAGTAATTAGGACTTAATTGCAAAAATAATAATTTGAGGGACTAAAATTTGAAATTGATAAAATATATGGACTTGTATAGGCATGGGTACCATTCGGCCAATCATGGGTAATTGGAAATTTTGTGTATTTTGTGTTTTGTGCAACAGGGACTAAATTGTAAAAAATTGTAAATGTTAGGGGTAAAATGGTAATTTTCCCATTTATGTGTTTTTGGACTAAATTGAATGAAACTACTTTTTAATGAGCTTAATTTGAATATGTTTAGATCAAGAATGAAAGAAATCAGATTTGGATCAGGGAAAAATGAAAGTTGTCGACTAGCTGCCTGATTTCGTTTTGTATCGTCCGAGGTAAGTTTATAAGCAAATAGACGTGTTTATTGATAATTTAATGTTATATTTACATGCTGATATGAAATGTTAAGATTAAATTATGATATGGCCGAATGTGTTTGAATATGGTTACCACACTTTCGAGTTCGAATCGACCGAGATACGACATCTGAAAGCCCCGTATGAACCTTAGGAATATCTAGGATACATATGGCATGACATAGGATTCCGATATGTGTGTGCAAGTAAGTCCAAGGCATCGATCTGTGATTTTGGCATCGATCTGTGATTTCGATATGTGTTTACGAGTAAGACCCTATCTGGGACAGTGGCATCGATTTGTGGCTACATGTAAGACCACGTCTGGGAAGTTGGCATTGTACGATTTACGTGATTATCCGAGTGTCCTATCCAATTCCGAATGGTTCATCCGGCTAAGGTAAATCGAGTTCGAATGTGATATTTGAGCTATGCACCAAGTATAAATTAATAAGATACTTACTTGAGGTAAGTTATGTAAACACCATGACTTTATGTTATAAATCTTGTATGGTGCAAACACGGTAGAAAAGGTGTATGTTATGTGAATTTGGCTTGCTAAATGAATTGTTAGTATGTCATGAGTAACTTATACATATATATATGATGAGGTATTTTTGGTTAAATATTAATGCATGAATATACAATACTATTTCGATATTCGAAATTTTACATTTGGGGGAACATGTACTAAATTTTAATATGACTATTTGTCTTTGGAGGTTATTTATTAATATGATAAATGCCTATATGGGTATTCGGCCAAATGAAGATTATGTGTACATAATGTTAAATTGTGACTCTTGAACTTGTTTTAATACTAAGCATGCTATATCATTTGATGATATTTTGGGATCTGAAATGTTGATTGATGATAGTAAATTGCTTATGGAAATATTCAATCGTGTAAAAAGAAGTGGTATATGGAAGTGTACCATTTTATTTTATCTATAGGTTTAAAGATAAGCTTTGGTCATGATAACATAATTTAGGTTAATAAGCTAAATTGAAAGTATTATCAAACTGTTTATTTGCTTATAGTTTACTAAGGTACGATAGCTTATTCTATGTTTTATATTATTTTGTTTTATAGATTTTAGAGTCAAGCTACAAGGTCGCGGACTGTTAGCCAAGCTCATCACACTATCCACTGTTTTTGGTACCTTATTAGCTAAACTTATATTATGGCATGTATAGGCTTGAACATATAATTTGAAGTGTTGATTTTTGTTATGTATTAAAAGCCATGCGAAAATGACTTGCTAAACATATGTTTAGATTCGGTTTTATGTGTGCTTAGTTATGATGCTCACGATCTTGGTTTGATATATGTGATTATGCTTGATTATGGTTTATGTTGTGGTAAGTATCTTGTGTAATGGAAATGACTTTATTTTTAGGCTTGAATTTTGTTTCGGGTCAAATTATTGCTTAACTCTTTTGATAAATATGCCATATGATACGATAGTTAAAATCTTTGTGATATTTTGAAGGCGTATTTAAGTATTTATATAGCTTGTAAAGTACTTTGTAGTTCGACTACATGTCTATAATTGATGTTATTTATGTTAGGGTTTGTCGTGAGTTTGTCATGTAAAAATTATGACATATGTTTGCAGTAATTGATGACTATTATAACTTAAGCTAGAACGTGTATATATGTGATATTCGGCCACATTGTTTTAGTTGTATTTTATTTATAATTTACTTGTGTATAAGGAACATATACTTTGGACATTATGTTAGTCAACTTTTTGCATGTTATGCATGTGCAAATCTGAGTTTATATCATGTTCGATATGTACATGTGCTTGGTTATATAAATCCATTTGATATTTGTAAATTATTAAATATGAATAAATGGATTAAGGTAGTCGACCCTGTAATGAAATGGGTTATCTATAATTGGATGCTTGTTATCCAATTGAGTTAAGATATATAAATGTATGAATTTTACATGGGGTGATACATTAAAACCGCAAACATGAAATAAAAAGGGGTGGTAATGAAACCTAGTTCAATTTTTATATAACTGGTGTTTATGCAGGACTTAATTAATAACATTAATATGGGGTTATTATTCAAAGAATGGAAATGTTGATATGATATCTGTTTTGTATATGTTTTTAAATTAAGTTATAAGTATTGATGCAATCTAAATCTCGAACGGTATTGAACGTATGATTTGCACTAGTAATACATATGTGCTTATGATCTGAATTGCTATGAAATATTCGGTACTATACATTCGTTTAGTATTGCCTCGTAACCCCATTCCGGCGATGAATACGGGTTAGGGGTGTTACAGATCACAACTCTATGACTAGAGTGTTATGGGTATTCGTTGGAGTACTCGCTCGTATCATTTGATTACAATCGAACTTATTTAACATTTTTAGAATTTAAATCAAGTCTAAGGATATAGCATGCATTCATCTATGTCTAGAGCTTGCATGCATATATTTAAAATAATCCAAACCGAATAAAATAGTAGATTTACACAAAATATCACCATGATCATCAATATATCAAGATAGATCCAGCAATTCCAAACCAAATGAAATTAGCTCATGCGTTGGGATTTAAAATAAAAAATTAGAATAACATTCAACATCACCATTAATAGTTTAGAAGTCACAAAAACTAGTTAATAGAATGAAGGTAGAACTACAGGAAACTTTTGTTGTAACACCCTAACCCGTATCCGTCGCCGGATTAGGGTTACAAGGTATTACCAATCAAAGCACAAATCCAAACGTTTACATGAGTACACTTATACTTCACAAAAAAAAAACATACTATTTTCATGATTTACCAATGTACAAGTTGCTATTCATTTGATTTTTACTCAATGCATTTAGCAGTATGCAAGTTTAATTAAACAATTACTCACTTACAACTTAACGCAACCATTTTACAAATCTATGCACTTCAAACATTCAAATCAATATACATATTATATAATGTAATAATAACAACATTTAACAAGCCATGACCGAATGCACACTTGTTAAAATTTGCCCATTTTAATCACATTTGCTGAACCCTAATGTAATATAATTTAATAAATACTAACAACATATACAAATTATCATTATTCCGTCCATTCGTTATATAATTATCTCAACCAAATTTAAACAATTAAAACCCATTCGAATAAATGCATGCATATGATATTTGTTACGTTACAGTACTAAGCTGAAATTTGTTTACTGTTTCCGAGCACCAACATAGCAAATAACACATCTCATACATGCTTAGTATTAATCATGCTAAACATACTTATCTTATGTTCGAATGTAACCAATTAAATATTAATACTATACCACATATTAATACCTTAATAATATGTCAACCAAATTTTCATTCATACTTTATTTTAATATGAATCACATTTAAAACAACCAAACATACCTAAGTATATATGCATATATATTACGGCCATTATATTCTTGCCTCTTCTAGGTCATTAATAAATTTTCATGCTCAAACAAGTGTCATTACTCAACCATTTCTAAAACATATATCATATATCACCTATGCCATTCATTCACAACACATAGCATCATCGCCAAGCAATTTAAACCATTATCAAACATAATCAAAACCAAACTTAGAAGTAAAGCCATTTTCGCATGGCTTTAGTTATACATATCCAAAATTCAACATTTCAAAACACATTCTAGCCAAGACATGCCATAGTTCGAGTCTAATTTATAAAGGTACCAAAATAGTAGATAGTGTGACGAACTTTGCTGACAATCCCCGAGCTTGTAGCTTGACTCCAAAATCTATAAAACAGAGTAAACAAAAACACACACAGAGTAAGCTATCATAGCTTAGTAAGTCATAAGCAAATAAACACCCCAATGGTATAATCAAATCATTTAACTAACCGAATTACATTATCAAAATCAAGCTTAATCTCAAACTTACAAGTTTCATAGATAATATATCTTTATATCAAGTTTTTACCTTGGCCGATTTCTCACATGGTTAAATTATCAAATTATTGTTCAACTTTTAAAAGCAAAAATGTCATTTCAAAACCAAACACACATGCGTTTACATACATAGGCTTATAAGTCAAGTTATAATTTTATATACATCCATTAATTATATAGCCGAATATACAAGATCATATATACACAGATTTAAAAATCATTTCAACAAGGATCATACTTCTTGTTCACAAGGTCGAACACCCAGGCCATATTCACATATAATCATCATTCAAGTTACACATGTTTGTAACAAATATCAAAATACTTACTTACCTTCATTCAAGTAGGTAACAAGCTAATACATACCTGGTCACTTAACTAATTTTACATATTTGTTCACCACTTATCGATGCCCGTTGAACCATTCAAAATTGGATAGGACACGTGGATAATCACACATATCGTACAATGCCAACATCCCAGACGTGGTCTTACATGTAATCATAAATCGATGCCACTGTTCCAGACAGGGTCTTACTCGCATACATATATCAGAATCACATATCGATGCCATGGTCTTACTTGCACACATATATCGGAATCCTATGTCATGACATATGTATCCTAACTATTCCTAAGGTTCATACGGGGTTTTCGGACGTCGTAACTCGGTCGAAACAATTTTGTAAACATAGTAACCAAGCTTATTCACATTTGGCTATAATATATATAAAATCATATATTTCATTTTAGCATAAATATGTTATATTTAATTATAATTAAGTACGCCTATTTGTTTATAAACTTACCTCGGACAATATAAAACGGAACGAGACAGCTAGTCGACAACTTTCGTTTTCCCCCGATCCAAATCCGATTTCTTTGGTTCTTGATCTTAACATATTCAAATTAAGCTCATTCAAACATATTTTCATTCAATTTAGTCCAAAAACACATAAATGGGCAAATAACCATTTTACCCCTAACATTTACACTTTTTACAATTTAGTCTCTATTGCACAAAACACAAAATATGCAAAATTTCAATATACCCATGTTTGGCCGAATATTCCTAGTGGTCATACAAGTGAATATGTTTCATTTATTTCACATTTTAATCCCTCAAATTATTATTTTTGCAATTTAGTCCTAATTACTAAAAATCATCAAAAACTCCAGTACAAAACATGTTAATCTAAAACATATCTTTCATATTTCATCATCAAATTAACTCAAAATATTCACCAAAATAAAAAATTTAAGCATGGGTCTTGTAGATTACTTAGCAACGATCTCAAAAACGTAAAAATTATCAAAAATCGAGCTAAACACATACCTTGATTGAGCTTAGAAATGACCGGACCCTAGGTTTCTTTTCTCATTTCTTTTGTTTTAGTTTCGGAAATAGTGAAATAATATGAACATGGCTTTCTTTTTTTTTTTATGTTTTATATTATAATATATCTTTCATTAACTTATGGTTTAATTTACTTATTTAACCTAAATAAAGTTATAACAAAACCATATAATATATGTCCACTACCGTCCATTCAATATGTTAATAGGCTATTTACCACTTAAAGGCTTCCATTTATAAAGCCAATAGCAATTCGGCCCTTTATACATTAAACTACCAATTTTTAATTTACGCGATTAAGTCCTTTTATTTAATTGGATACTCAAACGATAAAATTAAAGCACAAAAATTTCACACATACAAATTCACACATAATAAACACAGAAAATAATTTTTAAATATTTTTCTAACTCGAATTCGTAGTCCTGAAACCACCATTTCGATTAGGGTATAAATCGGGCTGTTACAACTCTCCCCCTTAGGGATTTTCGTCCCCGAAAATCTTACCGGTGAATAGGTTCGGATAACGTTCTCTCATTGCATCCTCTGGCTCCCACATTGCTTCCCCAACACCGTGTTTATCCACAGTACTTTAACTAACAGAATTTTCTTATTTCGCAACTCATTAATCTTGTGAGCCAGAATACGAATCGGTTCTTCCTCGTACGTCATATTTGGCTTAATCTCAACCTTAGCTAGACTAATCACATGTGAAGGATCAGATTATTATCTACGAAGCATCAAAACATGGAATACATTGTGGATCATTTCTAGCTTAGATGGCAATAACAGTGTGTAAGCAACTGACCTGATGCATTCTATTACCTCATATGGCCCAATAAACCTCGGACTCAAATTGCCTTTGCGACCAAATTTGAGTATCTTCTTCCATGGTGAGACTTTCAAAAAGACTTTATCTCCAATCTGAAACTCTATATCTTTACGTTTCAAGTCCGCATATGATTTCTGACGGTTTGATGCTGCTTTTAGACTTTCACGGATCACTTTCACTTTTTCTTTAGTTTCTCTGATTCAGTCAACCCCGTGTATCTTATTTTCACTAAGCTCAGTCCAATACAATGGTGTATGACATTTACGATCGTACAAAGCCTCATAAGGTGCCATTTTGATACTTGATTGGAAGCTATTATTATACGCAAATTCAATCAGAGGCAGGTATTATTCCCACGTACCTTCGAACTCAAGAATGCAACATCTCAACATATCCTTAAGTATCTGAATGATTCGCTCAGACTGACCATCTGTTTGCGGATGGAAAGCAGTGCTGAAATGTAATTTCGTACCTAGTGCATCTTGCAGTTTCTTCCAAAACTGCGATGTAAACCTTGAATCTTTATCAAAACAATAGATATAGGCACACCATGTAATCTTACAATCTGAGAAACATACAATTCAACCAGCTTATCAAGCAAGTAGTCTGTACGTATCGGAACAAAGTGAGCCGATTTAGTCAGTCTATTCACAACAACCCAAATTGCAGCTTTCTTACTCAGTGCCAACGGTAAACCAGATACAAAATACATAGTAACTCTAACCCATTTCCACTCAGGTATCATGATCGGCTCAAGCAATCCAGAAGGTACTTGATGTTCAGCTTTTACCTGTTGACAGACTAAACATCCTGCAACAAAGTAAAAAATGTCTCGTTTCATACCATGCCACCAATAAAACTGTTTCAGATTATTATACATCTTTGTACTACCTGGTTAATAGGTAACCGACTGCTATGAGCTTCATTTAAAATCATTTGAATCAACTCTGAATTTCTCGGGACATATATTCGGTTTCTAAACCTCAAACAGCCCTCAGCATCAACTCTGAATTCTGAATCAACATCTGCATCACACTGAGGTTGTTTTGCTAACAATTCATTTTCAACCTTCTGGGCATCATAAATTTGTTGAACAAATAGTGGTCTTGCTTTCAATTCAGCTATTATCGAACCATAATCAGACATATTCATATGCACATTCATTGTACGCAAAGCAAACAGTGATTTTTGGCTTAGAGCATTAGCAACAACATTAGCCTTTCTCGGGTGATAGTCAATCACAAGCTCGTAGTCTTTTAGAAATTCTAACCATTGATGTTGTCTCAAATTCAAATTTTTCTGAGTCATCAAGTATTTCAAGCTTTTCTGATCAGAATAAACATGACATTTCTCACTGAACAATTAGTGCTGCCATATCTTCAATGCAAACATGGTAGCTGCCAATTCTAAGTCGTGTGTTAGATAGTTCCTTTCATGTGGCTTTAACTGTCTCGAGGCTACTCTGCCTTTCTGCATGAAAAAACAACCCAAGCCATTTAAAGATGCATCACTATAAATAATAAATTCTTTACCCAATTATGGCTGAACTAGTACTGGAGCTTAGGTCAAAAGGGCTTTCAACTGATCAAAACTTTTCTGGCACTTTTCTGACCATTCGAATTTAACATCTTTCTGCAATACCTTCGTCATCGAGGCTGCAATCATAGAGAAACCTTTCACGAATCGTCTATAATAACCAGCAAGTCCCAGAACGCTTTGGACTTTAGAAACATTCTTCGAAGGTTTCCAATCAAGTATAGATGAAATTTTACTCGGATCAACCCAAATACCCGATGCTGATACAACATGACCCAGAAAACTGACTTCGCTTAACCAGAACTCACATTTACTGAGCTTCGCATACAACTGTTTATCTTGCAAAGTCTATAACACCAGTCTCAGATGTTTGGCATATTCGGTTTCATCACGGGAATAGATCAAAATGTCATCTATGAACACAACCACAAATCGATCCAAGTACTATCTGAATATTCAATTCATCAAATCCATAAAAAAATCATGTGCATTAGTAAGTCTGAAAGGAATAACCAAAAACTCATAATGTCCGTACCTCATTCAGAAAGTAGTCTTTAGCACGTTGGAGTCTTTAACTCACAACTGATAGTAGCCTGATCTCAAGTCTATCTTCGAAAACATTGTGGCCCCCTTCAGTTGATCAAACAAATCATCAATTTGTGGCAACAGATACTTATTCTTTATAGTCACCTTATTGAGCTGTCTATAGTCGATGCACATTCTCATAGTTCCCTCTTTCTTTTTCACAAACAACACTGGTGCACCCTAAGGAGAAAAACTCGGCCGCGTAAAACCTCTATCTGTAACTTTTGCAATTAAGCTTTCAATTCTTTTAATTTAGTAGGTGCCATTCTGTACGGAGCTATAGATATCGAAGTCATTCCAAGCATTAACTCAATACCAAACTCTACCTCCCAAATAGGTGGCAAACCCAGCAATTCTTCAGGAAACACATTCGGATACTCGCACACAACAGGTACTGATTCAATGTTTCTTTCGGCCACTTTAGTGTCAAGCACATATGCAAAGTAAGCTTCGCAGCCTTTTCTCACATATTTCTGAGCTAACATCAAAGAAACCACTGTTGGTAACCCATTCAGATCATTAGATTCAATCTTAGTAATCTCATCATTCTGGCACTGTAAATCAATAGTCTTTCTTTTGCAGTTTACAACGGCATCATGCAAAGTCAACCAGTCCATACCCAAAATTATGTCGAACTCATCAAATGGCAACAACATCAAATCAGCCAGAAAGCACAAATATCAAATCATCAAGGGACAATTCTTACACACTTTTTCAACCATAACACATCAGCCCAAGGGGTTTGACACTCTAATCACAAACTCAGTAGACTCAACATGTAAAGTCTTACTGAATACTAATGTCTCACATACATAAGAATAAGTAGAACCAGGATCAATCAATGCAATTACATTAGTATCATAAAGAGTGAATGTACCAGTAATGACATCTGGAGATGAAGCCTCCTCTCGTGCGTGAATAGCATAGGCTCTGGCAGGTGCACGAGCCTCAGATCTGACTACTGTATCTTTAGTCCCTCTCTGACTGCCACTTACATTACCTGCATTTCTGGGTGGTCTACCTCGAGCTGCAGTATTATCTGATCTTGTATTTTGCACTGGATTTTCTTTAGCTAACATTGGGCAATCATAAATATAATGATCCATCTATCCACATTTAAAACAAGTCCGATCTTGCAATCTGCAACTGCCGGGATGTTGTTTGCAGCAATTTTTACACTCAGGGTGATTTGATTTGACATTACCCATACTAGCTACTGATGTAGCTCTCGAGTTCACCGATGGTCTATTCTGATCCCATCTGGAATAATCCGAAGTAGCTTTAGAATGGCTGAAATCATCTCAAAATTTCTTTAGTGCTGGCTGGATTGACTTACTGAATGATCTCCTACGCGAATCTCTAGCTTCAAAATAAGTTTTTCTTTTCTCTTTCCCGAGCTCTTCAACTTTACGGGCTCGCTCAACCAGTACTACGAACTCTTTTATCTCAAGTATGCTGTCTTCGTTCAACCCATCTTCAAATCTTTTACACATTATGGCTTCAGTAGAAACACTCTCTCGGGCATACCGACTGAGTCTCAAAAATTTCCGCCCATACTCTATCACAGTCATTTGTCCCAATTTTATCTTCAGAAATTCTTTACGCTTCTGATCAATAAATCTCTGGCTGATATATTTCTTACGAAACTCAGTATGAAAGAATTCCCAAGTCACTCGCTCTCTCGAAACCACTGATACTAGGGTATTCCACCAGTGATATGCTGTGTCTCAAAACAAAGATATAGCACACTTCAAACACTAATCCGAGGTACAAGAAAGCTCATCAAACACACGGAAAGTATTAACAAGCCAAAACTCAGCCCGCTCAGCATCATCATCATTAGTAGCTTTAAACTCTTCAGCCTCGTGTTTTCTGATTTTATCAACAAGTGGCTTACTTAATCTCAGCGGATCACTTACTTGAGGTACAGCAGGCATCGAAGATGGATTAGTCGGGGCTAGAGGTTGTTGTGCAGCAAATATATTGAGTAAACCAGTCATTCATCATGTGATAGAAGGCTTGTCTAGCCTCTTCTTTCTGGTTACTCAAAATCGGTTGAGAATCAACTGACGCTGTCCTTTGCGTGGGAGCAGGCGCTACACTCTCGACATTATCAATTACAGCTCTGTCGGGATCCATTTACTATAAGAAAACACATTTTCAAATGTCAGAAGTCATCACACTGTCGCAGTATATAATATGGCATGTATAGCTAGACTCACACATGCTACGTTAGTCCTAGAACCGACTAAATTGTAGCTCTGATACCAATAAAATATAACACCCCTAACCCGTATCCATCACCAGATTAGGGTTACGAGGTATTACCAATCAAAGCACAAATCCAATTGTTTGCATGAGTAGACTTATACTTCACAAAAAAAAATACTATTTTCATGATTTACCAATGTACAAGTTACTATTCATCTGATTTTTACTTAATGCATTTAGCAGTATGCAAGTCTAATTAAACAATTACTCACTTACAACTTAACTCAATCATTTCACAAAACTATGCACTTCAAACATTCAAATCAATATACATATTATATAATGTAATAATAACTACATTTAACAAGCCATGACCGAATACAAACTTGTTAAAATTTGCCCATTTTAATCACATTTTCTAAACCATAATGTAATATAATTTAATAAATCCTAACAACATATACAAATTATCATTATTCGGTCTATTCGTTATAAAATTGTCTTAACCAAATTTAAACAATTAAAATCCAATCGAATAAATGCATGCATATGATATTTGTTACGTTACAGTACTAAGCTGAAATTTGTTTACTGTTTCCGAGCACCAACATAGCAAATAACACATCTCATACATGCTTAGTATTAATCATGCTAAACATACTTATCTTATGTTCGAATGTAACCAATTAAATATTAATACTATACCACATATTAATACCTTAATATTATGTCAACCAAATTTTCATTCATACTTTATTTTAATATGAATCACATTTAAAACAACCAAACATACCTAAGGATATATGCATATATATTACGACCATTATATTCTTGCCTCTTCTCAGTCATTAATAAATTTTCATGCTCAAACACGTGTCACTACTCAACCATTTCTAAAACATATATCATATATCACCTATGCCATTCATTCGCAACACATAGCATCATCACCAAGCAGTTTAAACCATTATCAAACATAATCAAAACCAAACTTAGAATTAAAGCCATTTTCGCGTGGCTTTAGTTATACATAACCAAAATTCAACATTTCAAAACACATTCCAGCCTATACATGCCATAGTTCGAGTCTAATTTATAAAGGTACCAAAATAGTAGATAGTGTGATGAACTTTGCTGATAGTCCCCGAGCTCGTAGCTTGACTCCAAAATCTATAAAACAAAGTAAACAAGAACATGCACAGAGTAAGCTATCATAGCTTAGTAAGTCATAAGCAAATAAACAACCCAATGGTATAATCAACTCATTTGACTAACCGAATTACATTATCAAAATCAAGCTTAATCTCAAACTTACAAGTTTCATAAATAATATATCTTTATATCAAGTTTTTACCTTGGCCGAATACTCACATGGTTAAATTATCAAATTATTGTTATTGTTCAACTTTTAAAAGCCAAAATGTCATTCCAAAACCTAACACACATGTGTTTATATACATAGGCTTATAAGTCATGTTATAATTTTATATACATTCAAAAATTATATAGCCGAATATACAAGATCATATATACACATATTTAAAATCATTTCAACAAGGATCATACTTCTTGTTCACAAGGCCGAACACCTAGGCAATATTCACATATAATCATCATTCAAGTTACACATGTTTGTAACAAATATCAAAATACTTACCTTAATTCAAGTAGGTAACAAGCTAATACATACCTGGTCCCTTAACTAATTTTACAAATTTTTTCACCACTTATCAATGCCCGTTGAACCATTCAGAATTGGATAGGACAATCGGATAATCACAGATATCGAACAATGCCAACGCCCCAGACGTGGTCTTACATGTAATCACAAATCAATACCACTGTCCCAGATAGGGTCTTACTCGCACACATATATCGAAATCACATATCGATGCCATGGTCTTACTCGCACACATATATCAGAATCCTATGTCATGACATATGTATCCTAACTATTCCTAAGGTTCATATGGGGCTTTTAGACATCGTAACTCGGTCGAAACGAATTCATAAACATAGTAACCAAGCTTATTCACATTCAGCTATAGTAAATATAAAATCATATATTTCATTTCAGGAGAAATATATTACATTTAATTAAAATTAAGTATGTCTATTTTCTTATAAACTTACCTCGGACAATATAAAACGGAACGAGACAGCTAGTCGACAACTTTCGTTTCCCCCCGATCCAAATCTGATTTCTTTGGTTCTTTATCTAAACATATTCAAATTAAGCTCATTCAAACATATTTTCATTCAATTTAGTCCAAAAAAACATAAATGAGCAAATTACCATTTTACCCCTAACATTTACACTTTTTAAAATTTAGTCCCTATTGCACAAAACACAAAATATGCAAAATTTTAATATACCCATGTTTGGACGAATATTTCTAGTGTTCATACATGTCCATATGTTTCATTTATTTCATATTTTAATCCCTCGAATTATTATTTTTGAAATTTAGTCCTAATTACTCAAAATCATTACAAACTCCAACACAAAACATGTTAATCTAAAACATATCTTTCATATTTCATCATCAAATAACAAAAATCACAAGCTCTTAACAATGACATAAGTCAAAATTTTCACCAAAATAAAAAATTTAAGTACGGGTCATGTAGATTACTTAGCAACGATTTCAAAAACGTAAAAATTATCAAAACCCGAGCTAAACACATACCTTGATTGAGCTTAGAAATGATCGAACCCTAGGTTTCTTTTCTCTTTTATTTTGTTTTAGTTTCAACAATAGTGAAATAATATGAACATGGCTTTCTTTCTTTTTTTTATGTTTTATATTATAATATATCTTTTATTAACTTATGGTTTAATTTACTTATTTAACCTAAATAAAGTTATAATAAAACCATATAATATATGTCTACTACCGTCCATTCAATATGTCAATGGGCTATTTACCACTTAAAGGCTTCCATTTATTAAGTCAATAGCAATTCAACCCTTTATACATTAAACTACCAAATTTTTAATTTACGCGATTAAGTCCTTTTATTTAATCAGATACTCAAACGATAAAATTAAAGAACGAAAATTTCACACATAAAAATTCACACATAATAAACTCAAAAAATAATTTTTAAATATTTTTCTAACTCGAATTCATGGTTCCGAAACCACCGTTCCGATTAGGGTCTAAATCGGGCTGTTACATTTGTCACTCCAGCTTTCACTTCGATACTGTTGAATCGTTTAGAACCCAAGGCTGATTGCTCATCCTTTCCCTTGCGTCTTTTCTCTCCTCTTATGTTGCTACCATATCTCTTTTCTCTAGAATTTTAAACAAGTTTTTCTAGAGAAAAAATTGCTCTCCAAAAATCCTTTTCTTTTCTTTCTTTTCTCTTTCCTCTTTTCTAGGGTAGGTCCCCCTCTATATAGCACACACTTTTCTCCTTCTTTTTCTGGTGGATTTATCTAGTACATGTCCAACTAGTTGGGAATGATGAGGACTGAATGCTGCGTCAACATTTTCCTAGAATTGCCATGGCATTTGTTTTGGCAATCCATCGAACCTTTTTCCATGGCAATATTTCACTTCCTCATTTTTCTCTCTTTCTTCATCCTTCCTACACCTGCTACATACAACAATCAATTCCCTTCTTCCCAACAGTAAAAGTAACATGAAATGTTACATTTAAGGCACAATCCAAGCACTATTATGCAATGTTCTAAAAAATAACCTAAAAATACAAATATATCTACTTAAGTATAGGAATTTAATCATGCTTAAATGTTCAAAATATAACTCTTTTCAAGAGTTATAACACCGCCAAACCTGAGTTTTTGCTTGTCCTCAAGAAAAATATGTAAGATTGCATGAATTTACCATAACTACACAATTTCCTCTTGTATTGCTGAACCAAACGAAACATATTTTATACCTCCATTCTCAGTAGTCTTCTATCTAAAAAAAATTTTATAAGTTTTTTTAGCATACAAAGTGCAAAAAATGTTACCTAAAAATACAATTTCCTAAATATTCATTCAACTCTAACTATAGCAAGCACCTCCTAATGTACTTAGTTTATCTTTCCACTAAAATCATTTTTTATTTTCTTACTTATTCTATCATTGCATTATATAAAATTTTCTCTAGGGAATTCATCTTGTCACATGATTTTTTTACTTGACAATCTCAATGGAGTATAAACTAGATTTTCAGGTATTACATCACACCCGCATGTAATTCACTTATGAACTTAAGGCTTTTGACTAACAAGATGGATGGATCAAACAACAACCCCTTAGCTACTCAGCCTACTACTATAGTGGATTGCCCTCTAAACTGTTTTTTTTCTTTTACTCACTTTTATTTCATCTTTCTTTTTTTATCAATAATAAAATGGAACAAACAGAGTATTACTAGCCTACTCAACAATTTCAAGCATTGAAGTGTTTTATAATGCCTTTTTAAATTTTATTTTATTTATTCATTTCAAACATTTGGGTTACTTTAATTGGTTCAAGTGGATTTCCTTGCAGCGAGCTTATAGCATTGATTTCGTTTGAGTAGATTGATTGACACCTCTCTTTCATCATCGTTTGATTTCATGAGATTATCAATCAGTTGATTAATCTCATGTTCTTTCTTTGATATGGGTGTAGTGGTTTGAGGTGCAGTAGTAGGTTCCTGTAGTGCAGAAGTTTGATTTATGTTACCTCCTTCCTTATCTAAGTCAATTTTCACCGATTCTATTTTCTCTTCCTCCCTCTCTATTTCTTTGTTGTTTTCTGCAGTGGCTGGATATGTTGTAGTGTCCGTCATAGCGGCTTCAACTTCATCCTCTGAATTCGATAACAACTCTTTGGGAAAAGTAGGGAATGCATACATGGGCTTGGTAAAGTTTTTCTAAAAAGATTTCTTGATGGAATTATCCCTCTTTCTGACATAGCACCAAAATGAAGTATTTCTTCTTGATCCCTACTTAGATCATTAGTTGTCCTTAGTTGTTGGTTCTCCATCAAATGGAACTGTTGTTTCAAGTTCTCCATCAAATGAAATATAACTATTGTTTCAACATTTCAAGAGCATCGAGCACTTGCTACTCGAAATCATTGTGAGATGTGGATGGAGTGGCATGGTACCAGTAGGTGGAGAAGGGGTTAATGCAACGCCAGGATGCCATGGCACTTCTTCCCTTGAAAATCAAATGGCAATTTGTTTGGTGATGGCTCATTTGTTAGGGATATTTGTCCTCATTTGCTTGGATAGGTACATTGACTTGTTGAAAAAGTGTAGTAATAAGAGATTGAAAATTCAAGGTGCCTGCATTCTTTTATGTGCAACGATGAATTTCTCGAAAAATAATTTTTCCAAAATTTATCTTTCTTACATTCATAATAGAATGCAGTAACAACATGCGTTCCTTAAAAATAGTAAAGTAATGAGTTGAAGGGCTAAGGCAAGATTTAAGAAAATGGTACCATACCCTACAATAAGGCTTCAAAGAAACACGGTCGATGGTGTAGCAATCATTCCGAGAAACTATACATTTGGTCCCTTCCACTCATAAATCCTCCAGAACTTGATTGAGTCCTTTTGATGTTATTATCCTGAAAAATAGAAAATGTTCATTAGGGCCTTCAAGTAAACCATATTGTGCGTTGATGGAGTATTCATTGAATAACATTGAAGCACCGCAGACATAGATGAAAGCATTATCTGGAGAGGTTAAATGGGCATAAAATTCCTTTACAAGTTTCGTGAGAACATCATCAAGATGAAGGCAAAAGAGTTTCAATCCATGTTTCTTTACCACATAAGAAATTACTTTAGTGTATCCCATAAAGGTTGCGTCTTGAAAAAGAAAGCGTTTTTCCATACAAAAGGGTCGCTTCGATGTGTTCGTGTTGTACTTTCTTCAACGGCTTCGCTAAAAAATGATATTGGTGGCATAGAGGTTGATGATGATGGCATACGTCGAGCCATTTGAGAAGAAATAGTAACTATAAAAAGAAAAAGTTAAGACCTTTACAGTTATTGATGGAAAACTGAAAATGGTGAAAAAGAAGAAATTGAAAATAACTTGGAGAAAGAAAATGCATCGACTAAGGTAAAAATGAGAGAGAATAAAACGGTGACGTGGGGGATAAGGTTAGCCAGAAATTATGGCCTAACACATTAAAGTAAGAATTAGGTGGGAAAAGAAAGAATAATATAAAAATTAAGCTAAAAATTCACAAGTATGCTAAGTGGGCTAACTATTATAAATCTTGGGCCAAAATTACCTGAAACAAAAGAAAGAAATAAAAATTAATTAAACCGATAAAAGAAAGAAATTGAAAGAAAATTAATTAAATTAAATCAGGCAAAATAAAACACTACGCAGTTTGAAGAGCAATAGAATGTTTATCATGAAGTATGGGAGACCCCTAATAATGCTTCAAACGTTTGCCATTGATAAACCGTAATTTATACATATTTTTATCCGATGCTTAGCACATTTATGGATGGTTTCTCCTTAGATTTGGTGAATTCAATGCTCCTAATTCTTTAATTTCATGTTTTATACTTAGGTGAGCATAGGAGAGTAAAAAGAGCGAGAAACGGGCCGAAAACGAAGAAAATGGACCTACAAGGGAAATCAACACGGCTTGGACTTCCTCACACTGGTAAGCCGCACGGCCGTGTCCATTTGGCAGGACCAAAGCATGACTTACATGGGTAGACTACATGCCCGTGCCTATTTAACATCCTAGACCACGGGTTGGAGCAATCGTACACAGGTGTGTCCTTGTCAAGCCCAAGTATAGTCTTATTCGGAAAAGGCCACTTTTAAGGGATTTTAGGCATTCAAAATCCTATTTAAACACCTGAGGAGGCACCTAGAATAGCACGCACGGAGTAGGAGGCAAGGAATTACTCAAGGGAAGCTGATTGATCCATCTCAGAAGCTGGATTCATCCTCAAGACTGAAGATCTCCCTTCAATTTCCATTTAGGGGTTTTGGGTTTTCTTTATGTTTTGTTATCTTTATTCTCTTGAGATGTTTTCTTTCATAATTATGAACTAAACCCCCTAAATCCCTAAGGGAAATGAAACCTAAGACAGATCTTGTTATTATTATCTAAATTGTATGATAAATATTTGACTTGTTCTTAATTACGTGTTCTTAATTCTTGTTTTAATATTCCAGGATATTGATTCAAGTTAATGCTCTTATTCAGAGGAGGAAAAGTCCCTGTCTAACAGTAAATTTTTTGTAATTAAGCAGAGTTGATTGCACACCTAGAGATAGGGTGACAAGATTTTTCCGGATTAGGGTGAAACCTAATAAGGGAGTCCATAGATCGAGTTAATGCAACACTAGGTGTTAATTAGAAAGTGATTTCAATTAATCAACCTAGGGTTAGACGTTATTAGCCTCAAGAGAGATAATAATATAACTTAGGGATTTCTACAGATCAAGTTAAATGAATAAATCGTCTGATTCAGGGTCAAATAACAAGTGAAGTATAGGTGGATTTTTTCCTTGGGTATTGTCTTAATCAATCGAGTTTTCTAAAAAGCTTTTCCCCAATTTTCTCTCTGTGCATCCTTAGTTTAGTTAATTAGCTTAGATAAACAAACCCCTTAATTTTTAGGCTAGATAATAAAAAGGAAGTAATTACTAGTACTCTTGGTTCCTTTGGGTTCGATAATCCAGTCTTGCTAAAGCAATACTACTATTCGATAGGTACACTTGCCTTCATCGTGATAATAGTTAGTTTCAAGAACGATTAATTATAAATTTTTAAAACCTGTCGCGAATATCACGTATCAAGTTTTTGGCACCGTTGCCGGGGAACTAAGATATTAGGAACACTCAATTTTTATTACTTTAGCCATTTTACTTTATTTACAATTTAAATTTTTATTTTTTTTCTAATTTTTCTTTTATTTGTTCCTGGTAAGTTTTTATAGTGTATGACTAGAAGAAATCAGTCAGGACCATTACTGTTTAATAGTGTGATCGATCTCACAGTTCACAGAAACTGAAGAGAAATATGGCGAAGCTTACGATACATAGAGGAAGAGCAAGAGGATGATACTTCAACCACAACCGAGGAGGTGGCTGAAAACTAGGAAAATTTGCTACCTTTTGCGATTGCCGCTGATCCAGTAAAACAGAATCTTGCTCTGCGTACTATGTATGATTATGCTAAACCTTCTTTAACAGGAACTGAATCAAGCATAGTTAGGTCTGCTATTGTTGTGAGTAATTTTGAACTGAAACCTAACACCATTCAAATGATCCAATAGTTTGTTCAGTTTGATGGTTTGCAAGACAATGACCCAAATGCTCATTTGGAAAATTTCTTAGAATTTTACGAAACTTTTAAAATCAATGGCATTTCTGATAATTCCATTTACCATTGGTTATTCCCTTTTTCATTGAGGAACAAAGCTAAACAGTGGTTGAACTCGTTACCACGAGGGTCAATCACTACTTGGGAACAAATGACCGAAAAGTTTTTATTAAAATATTTTTCGCTGCCTAAATCGACTAAATTACGTAATGATATCTCTTCTTTTGTGCAGATGATTTAGAAACACTCTACGATGCATAGGAGAGACACAAGGACCTTTTGCGAAGATGCCCTCAACATGGGTTACCGCACTGGCTACAGGTTCAAACGTTTCACAATGGCCTGAATCCTTCAACTAGACAGATGATTGACGCAGCTGCTGGTGGAACTATCAATAATAAGACACCTAAGGATGCTTATGAATTTATAGAAGAGACGTCACTGAATAATTATCAGTGGCAAGTCATGAGGATAAAGCCAACGAAAATAGCTAGCATTTTTAACGTCAATTCAGTCACCATACTCTTTAATCAGGTAGAACTTTTGAATAGAAAAATTGACAGTTTTCTTGGTTCTTCACAAGTTCACCCAGTAATGCAATGCAAAACAAGTGGAGGTGGATCAAGCAATTCAGAATACCCACCATATGGTCACAACATGGAGAACGAGCAGTTAAATTACATGAGTAATAATCTTCGATCTCAAAATAATCCTTATAGTAATACTTATAATGTAAGTTGGAGGAACCACCCAATTTTCTCATGGGGAGGCCAAGGGAATCAGAGACCACCACCTCCAGGCTTCCAACAACCACCCTACCATTAAGAGAAAAAGCTGAACCTTGAGGAGATGCTAACAAAATTCATCTCGGTGTCAGAAACTCATTTTCAGAATATCAAGACAGCACTTAAGAATCAACAAGCATCAATCCAAGGGCTCAAAACTCAGATAGGATAGCTCGCCAAATTAATATCTAAACGACCACAAGGTAGCCTACCGAATAACACTGAATCTAACCCAAGGGAACAACTCAACGCAATTACCATCCAAGACAAGGAAGGGTTAGTGGAACCTAAACCAGAACCGAGGCAAGGAATTATGGTAAGTAAAAGCTGAAGTGAGGAAAACCATAGTGAACAAACACCAGTAAGTAAAGAGTACAAACCTCGTGTACCATATCCCAATGCGACAAGAAAAGGCCGCACAGACGAACAATTCGGTAAATTCCTTAAATTATTAAAGAAATGGCATATTAACTTACCGTTTATTGAAGCTCTTTCATAGATGCCAAACATAGTCAAATTCTTAAAGGAGGTTTTAACAAATAAGCGGAAGTTGGATGAAGCGTCGCATGTGAAGCTAAATGCGGTTTGCTCAGCCATACTACAGAATAAGCTGGCCAATAAATTAAAAGATCCAGGGAGTTTTACGTTTCCTTGTTTAATTGGTAGCTTAGATGTTAATAATGCTTTGGCTGATTTAAGGGCTAGTATCAATGTCATGCCTTACAAAATGTTTAAGCAACTAGGTCTTGGGAAACCCAAACAAACTAGGATGAGTATTCAATTAGCTGGTAAAATAATCAGATTTCCTAGGGGTATTATTGAAGATGTACTCGTTAAAATTGACAAATTTATATTCCTAGTTGATTTCGTTGTTCTAGACATAGAAAAGGATAGTAACGTACTGCTAGAACAATAATTGATGTTGGCACAGGTGAACTCACACTTCGTGTGGGAGACAAAACAATCACCCTTCAAGCTCGTAATTCGAGTAACACATAAAAAATTGAATGTGGTAGTGTAAATCATCCTACTAAAACTAACCATGTGGTGCAACCTACTTTGCAGGAAATAGGTTTGAAGAACATACATGAGCCATGTTCAAGCAAAGGACCTATCTATGAAGAACGAAGGCTACAAATCGAGGAACTAGATGAATGGCAGACACATAAACCGAAAACACATGATAAACCAAAACCATGCCATGACAAGGTAAATTTTTCCCCAAATCAACTTAAGGTTGGAGACAAAGTGCTATTAGACGTAGCAGACCCTCGTTTTACCACTCCTCGAACCACCATGACCATGCAACAAGAGAGGTAAGTCGAGCTTAAACTATAAATAAGCACTTTTTGGGAGGCAACCCAAGCACTAACAATATTGATTTCTTTAAAAAAATTTAGTTTTTAACATCTATTCACTAACTGAGTCCTTGAAACACAGGTTTTCTAATCTACATGGCCAGGCACACGGGCGTGCCTTAGGCCATGCTCACACCACGGGAGGAGACACGGTCGTACGACACGACTGTGCAAAAATAGCACAAAATTTTTCCCCAACACGAGATGTGATAAGCTGCCACGGCCGTGCGACGTGGCCGTGGGCGAGTCTGTCAAAACAACACGGGCGCGTGACATGCTCGTGTCTAGAAACCGTTGTTGAAACTGAGAATTTAGCACAAGTGTGCAACACGCCCATGTCCACCACCTGTGCTCAAGACTGATAAAACAACACGGGCGTGGGAGAAGCGAACGAAGTAGAACACGGCCGTGTGACACAACCGTGTGCATCGACACGCACAAAGAACACGGGCATGTGATGAATTTCAGACACGCCCAAATTCAAAATCACAAAATAGTCGGGCTAAAAGAAGGGCACACGGGCGTGCCCCACTGCTGTGTACCCCAAAATCTATATAAAGCCCTCACTATTCATCACCCCCTTCCTAAAATCCCTAACCCTAGCCACTGTAACTTCACAGGCCATACCTGCCATGCCCGTGTGCCGACCACGGCACCACCTTCGACGACCCAAAGCTCTTCCCTCTTGCATTTGTTTACTATTTCCTCTCTATTCTCTTCAAATATTTTACTTATTTCATGATTATTTTTGTTTTATTTGAGTAAATGTTCATAGTTATAATAATACTTATGCTCTTTGTTAGAAATTTTCCATTTTAGTCAATACATTAAGATACATTCATCTATTTTTTTTGTATGTGTTTCCACGGATTTCATGCTTACCTACACCATATTTCATATTATCCAACCCACATGCATTCATTCACTAGATATTTCCGTTTGCATGACTCCCGTGGTCCTATTTATAATAATGACTTGATATATCTGCTTTGGTTGTTTTAGTCTTGTACGTGATCCCCATGAAATATTCTTATTCAGTTTTAACACGAGTACATTCTTGGGGAGTATTTAACTTCGACTCTTCATTGCAGGTATACAATGTCAACCTCAAGTGGTAAGAAAATCGTTGTCCCTACCTCGAAGAAAAGGAAAGGAGCAGCGTCATCCTCGGGTCCTACCGCGGAGATTAGGTACACGTTCCTCTAGTTTCCCTTGGGACCGAGGAAGAATTATTTCTGATATGACAGGCTCAACCCTTAGGTGTGGGCCGCTGGATTGACTGGGCTGCAGTTGAACAATTTAAAATGGCTGATGCGGTCCAAGCCCTCCTGACAACTAAACCCTGGGGGCTCTTCTTTGAGATCATTGAGCCGACGTACCTCGAGCTCACAATGGAACTCTGCTCGACCTTTCATCTTTTGGTTGTCATGACGAACTTCGATGATCCTGGAACGGTCCAATTTTGCCTTGGTGGTCTAGTGCGCCAGTTAAGCATACCGGAGTTTGTAATTGCGCTAGGGCTGTACACAGAGAAGTTCATGGACGACAATGAACTCGACACCCTCCATCGCCACATCTACTACTCTCCCTTAAAATACTGGAAGAACCTTGTCCCTACCTCGGCCACCTACGATCCTAGCTGCTCTAAGGCATCAGCCCTCGCCCCATCCCTGTGATACCTACACGCCATCTTGGCTCACACTCTGACAGGACGGTGAGAGAGCACCAGCATCGTCAACACTCACGGTGCCTATTTCCTATTGAGCATGGTGAACGGGCAGGTCTTCGACCTTGCCTATTTCATTGCCCTCGCCATCCGCCATCAGACGGAGTGGTATAGGAGAGGAGTCATCTCTATCGGGCCCTATGTGACTCGATTGGCTCGACACTTTGGGCTCCTCAACACAGCAGCACAATCATCCTCCCTCACTCTCATCGGCCAGATGTTCCCACAGGGCATCTTGAACATGCTACATATAAGGATGATCGAGAAACGATGTGGAACCTACCCTCCTCAGTACCACCTCATCCAGTCCACCGAGAAGGAGGACCTAGAGGATATTACTGATGATGTCCCTCCACGTCACGAGGACCCACCGTCTCAGCCACCACCCATCCATCGTCTAGTTCATGCGGCAGCTTCATACTCTGACATCTCTGAGCACCATAATCGATTTGAGCAGTAGTGTTTTCAGCGCTTTGATCACAATGATGCTACTCTTCTTCAGATTTGTCAGTACCTTCACATCTCATCGCCACCACCAACTCATGAACTATCCGGCGATAACGATGTTTAAAAACATTTTTTTATTTTTATTTCCACTTTTATCTTTATTTTATCTTCCTTAAGTACTTTTTATTTTATTTTCCTTTAATATTATTTTAATTTTAGGTTCTATAATTTTTATTGAATAATTTATAGTTTCGGCTATTTCATTACGAGTAATTATGCTTCCTTATATTTCCTAAAGAGTTACTGATTTTATCACAATCGTAAAGAGCTCTAAAGCTCATCATTAAATAGGAACTAAAAACTCCAATGGCAAAGGTTCTCCACGACTGCCATGTCCTGCTCGACCACGACCATAGCTACTACCAGATATAATATTCTTTTGGCGCAGGACTTACGGACTAATGAACCTCTACCACCACCGGAGTATCCTCCTCCACTCTCATCATTGCCTTGGTCGATTATTCTCTATAACTCCAGTTCCATGAGTTCATTCATCATTCAGGAAGTTTCACTTCTCTTCCTATCTTATGATTATATATCTATATTTTTCAATATATCTATCTTTGTACATTGAGGGCAATGTACATCTTAAGTGTGAGGGGTCTTTTATATCAGTATCAGAAATCCCTAAATTTTGTCTTGTTCTCATGTGATCTTCTCATACCACTATTAGAATGAATTTTGAGTAAGTTATGATTTTTATTGATATGTCTTGAATTAAAACATAGGTATTTATGTATTCATCGTTCAAACTTTAAGACATTAGGGAATCAAGCATGGTAAGTTTATTTTTGAGAATTAAAATTTTTTAGGTTGTTTCCCCAAGTTTAGATATTATCTTGAGTTGAAATTCACAAGTTTAAACATAAAAAAGCCAAAATGTTTGTGAGAACTTGGGCCTTTTGGAGCATATGTTATTTCTTTCATGCTCACTTTTATTATGAATGCGTCAGTATTGATTTGTTATTATAGAACTTGCTTGATTATGCATGCCAAGACCACACCTTTTGATTTGATATGTCGAGATGATAAAGGCACTTAGGTTTAACCCACTCACTCCACAAAGCCCTACCTTCATAATTAACACTTAGTGATCCCCTTTGAGCCTAACAAGCCATTAATTGATTTATCCTCAATATTAACCCACAACCCATTATTGTTGAAATCCCCTAATTTGATCCATATTTTTGTCGAGATTTAATTTGAATTAATTGCTTAGCTATGTTTTATTCTTCGTTGCAATAATTAAGTTCTATGTTATTTGACTTGTTCTTAAAAAAAACAATACTTACATACATATTAGTAGTAATTCGTCGTTTTTGAGCTTGAGTGTTAATTCCATATTCTGAGAAGAAGCTCACTTGTATTCAACTGACAATTAGTTATTTTTCTAGCTAGGTGATTTCTTCAATTCAATCTCGATTCTAACCTTTTCTTTCAGCTTGTGACCACACCCCCTAACCAAAGTCACGTTACAACCCTCTAAAGACCTTTTTGATTAATGTATCATCTCAATATATAGTGGTGGAGATTTGATTTTCATAAAAGCCTATGGTAATAACTTTTCATATTGACTAATGAGTGCTCCTTAAACACCTTGAGTGATTTGAGTGAAACTTTAGTGAGGATGTTAAACTCTGTGATATTTTGATCAAAGGTGATTACTTAGATGATGGGGAACACCTATGTTTTCATGATAAAATGCTCAACTTGGAATGTTTGAAACTTTGATGTACTTTTAGTTGAATTTTCAATGTATGATTACTTATGGATTATTTTGAGAAATTATTGATAGGGATTATAAATTGAGAAGAATTTATTTTGATTGTGAGTTGGGGATTTTTCTTAAAGACAAGCAAACGCTTAAGTGTTGGGGTATTTGATAAACCTTAATTTATACATATTTTTATCTCATGCTTAGCACATTTATGGATGGTTTCTCCTTAGATTTGGTGAATTCGATGCTCCTAATTCTTTAATTTCATGTTTTATACTTAGGTGAGCATAGGAGAGTAAAAAGAGCAAGAAACGAGCCGAAAACGGAGAAAATGGACCCACAAGAGAAATCAACATGGCATGGACTTCCTCACACGAGTAAGCCACACTGCCGTGTCCATTTGGTAGGATTAAAGCACGACTTACACGGGTATACTACATGCCCGTGCCTGTTAACAGCCTTGACTACGGGCTAAAGCAATCGCACACGGGCGTGTCATATGAGCATGTCCCTATCAAGCCCAGGTATAGTCCTATTCAGAAAAGGCCACTTTTAAGGGCTCTTAGGCATTCAAAAGCCTATTTAAACACCTGAGGAGGCACTTAGAATAGCATGCACGAAGTAGGAGGCAAGGAATTACTCCAGGGAAGCCGATTGATCCATCTCAGAAGTTGGATTCATCATCAAGACTGAAGATCTCCCTTCAATTTTCACTCAGGGGTTTTGGGTTTTCTTTATGTTTTGCTATCTTTATTCTCTTGAGATGTTTTCTGTCATAATTATGAACTAAACCCCCTAAATACCTAAGGGGAATGAAACCTAAGACAGAACTTGTTATTATTATCTGAATTGTATGATAAATATTTGACTTGTTCTTAATTATGTGTTCTTAATTCTTGTTTTAATATTCCAGGATATTGATTCAAGTTAATGCTCTTATTCAGAGGAGGAAAGGTCCCTGTCTAAGAGTAAATTTTTCATAATTAAGCGTAGTTGATTGCACGCCTAGAGATAGGGTGACAAGATTTTTTCGGATTAGGGTGAAACCTAATAAGGGAGTCCATAGATCGAGTTAATGCAACACTAGGTGTTAATTAGAAAGTGATTTCAATTAATCAACCTAGGTTAGACGTTATTAGTCTCGAGAGAGATAATAATATAACTTAGGGATTTCTACGGATCAAGTCAAATGAATAAATAGTCTGATTCAGAGTCAAATAACAAGTGAAGTCTAGGTGGATTTTTTCCTTGGATATTGTCTTAATCAATTGAGTTTTCTCAAAAGCTCTTCCCCAATTTTCTCTCTGTGCATCCTTAGTTTAGTTAATTAGTTTAAATAAACAAACCCCTTAATTTTTAGGCTACATAATAAAAAGGAAGTAATTACTAGTACTCTTGGTTCCTTTGGGTTCAACAATCCGGTCTTGCTAAAGCTATACTACTATTCGATAGGTACACTTGCCTTCATCGTGATAATAGTTAGTTTCAAAAATGATTAATTATAAATTTTTAAAACCTGTCTCAAATATCACGTATCAAGTTTTTGGCACCGTTGCTGGGGAACTAAGATATTAGGAACACTTGATTTTTATTACTTTAGCCATTTTACTTAGATAGTAGGCTTATGGCAAAGTAAACAAAATAATGATTTGAAGTGAAGTATTAATGTATGAAATATAAAAATTAAATAATGAATAAAATGTTGTGGCAATTCTACGAGACAAAGTTGAGAGGATTGAAGCTGTTGAGTGGGAAGGTGGAATTACTTGGATTATATCTTAATAACATAATAATGTCATGGCAAAATCTTGCCCAAATTACTGTTCAAAGTGTAACCACCGCATTCTGCTTCTTTCAAGAGCTAGAATTAAAGCTATCATTCTAAATCTTTGTATGTATACAACTCTTAAGAACAATACCTAACAATATTCTTCCTTGCTCTGCACCAAACACAACTCTATGTCTAGAGTGCTACGGGTTTTTGTTGGAGTACTCGCTTGTATCATTCGATTACGATCCAATTTATTTAACCTTTTCAAAATTAAATCAAGTCTAAAGATATATCATGCATTCATTTATGTCTAAAGCTTGCATACATATATTTAAAATAACCCAAACTGAATAAAACAGTAGATCTAGCCAAAATATCACCATGATCATCAAAATATCAAGATAGATCCAATAATTCCAACCCAAATGAAATTAGCTCATGGGTTGGGATTTAAAATCCAAAATCAGAATAACATTCCACATTATCATTAACAATTTGGAAATCATAGAAACTAGTTAACAGAATGAAGGTAGAACTATAGAAAAAATTTTGCTACTCTAGCTTTCACTTCAACACTATTGAATTGTGCAGAACCCAGGGCTGATTGCTCATCCTTTTCCTTATGTCTCTGCTCTCTTCTTAAGCTACTACCCTATCCCTTTTCTCTAGAATTTTTCACGAGTTTTTCTAGAGAGAAAACTTCTCTCCAAATCCCCCTCCAAAAACCCTCTTCTTTTCTTTCTTTTCTTTTTCCTCTTTTATTGGGTAGGTCTCCCTCTCTCAACTCACACTTTTCTCCCTCTTTTTCAAGTGGATTTATCTAGTGCATGTATAGCTGGCTGAAAGTTATAAAGACTGAGTGTTGCCTCATCATTTTCCTAGAATTGCCATGGCATTTGTATTGGCAATTCGTCCAACCTTTTACCATGGCAATATTTCACTTCCTTCATTCTCTTCCTCATTTTTCTCCTTTGCTTCGTCCTTCCCTCACCTACTATATACAACAACCAATTCCCTTATTCCTAATAGTAAAATTAACATGAAATGACATTTAAGGCACAATCCAAGCGTTACTATGCAATGTTCTAAAAAATAACCTAAAATGCAAATATATCTACTTAAGTATAGGCATTCAATCAAGCTTAAAGGTTCAAAATATAACTCTTTTCAAGATTATCAGCAGGTTAAGGCATACAATCCATTCAAAATAATACTACTAAACATGTAACCTTAACCTTATCAAGTAATCACCAAATATGACCACAAAAACGATTCAATCATCGAAAACATGTCCAAGTAAGTGAACAAATAAGCTATGAAAGTAACCCAAACATTATGCCAAAGTTCATGAAACAATTCTACCACATTTTTCTATGTCCATTAGCCATATATACAGTTTGTGGCACTTAAACATAGCAAATATTCAAACCAAAACAATACCAATAAAATAATTATAACATCCATCAAAAGTGCTAGAGAACTAAACCCATAAAATATCAAGATGACGATAATAATAATCAATCAAAGTCTAACCATATTGTCTTATCCCCACAATTCAAAAAAATTATATTTAAACCATATGCACAAATACTAAAGCCTAACTTGGATCACTTCCTTGGTATCCCTACACCGCCCACACCATAAACGCTAAATACTTGCAATGGTTAGAGAGACCGAGAGAGCTTAAACAAGCTCAATGAATGTCAGAATAGCCACAAAGTATACACACATGAAAGGTTAAATAAAAGCATACTCTAACACGTTCACAACCATATTCTAATCATGCCACAATAACATATTCACGCTTCATTAAACCATATAACTAGCGTATACTCTCACGTACGACCACACTCAGCTCATATTCAAATAACTGATTTTACAATAATTCATTAAGACTAAACAATGTTTACATTCTTTTATAACTCACAAGTTTAGCTTATATATTCACATGCATTCACAAGTTAAATGGTAACAACATAAACTACAATTACATACACAATTTACCATGTAGACGTACTAACATTTTCTTGAAACTTAAATAAACTCATTTAGCATATTATTCACATGTTTATGCTTTCTTCTCACATTGTATTATTACAATATATTAGATATCATTTAAACTATAATTTGAAACTTGAGCTATGAAAAATAAAGGTGGGCTCTACCACCACACATTGGATACACGGATCTCCAACACACCAAATGACTCATTGAGTCAAACATATCCCAAAAGTTAAGCAGAAAACTAACACTCTCCAACACACCAAACATATTTCGTTGAATGAAGCTTAGCTCACATTCCCTTATAGGTGAGTACTCAGGGCCTCAATGCCCAAAAACATAATACATATAGGTGAGTACTCACAATCCTAAGACATGCTGACTATATCCAATGGTTTCAAGAGAACGCAAGGTTAAAATATTAATAATTACACATTTTTAATTTCTGATTTAACGTACGTCATCTCTGTTCATATTCACCAATTTATGTCACACCTTGTACATAATGCATTCTTATCGGATTCACATTTACTTGCACTTTAAGTGCGACAATAATGCTCATTGAGTCATCACATAGTCGGCCACATATGTGTGCATTAAAATTAGTACATCATATATCACATACAAGTATTATTACATATTACTTGTCATAATAATATCATATTCCACAATTCAACATATATATACTTACCAAAATTCCGCTCATTTTCGCTACATATTTGCATTATTAGCATATCATTATCACTATCATTTGACATATTTATGATTCCCACAATACAACACAATTCACAATAGTCATCACACATGTCTTATATCACAATATCATATCATAATAATTAATCCACAATTATTCACATAATCACATAATTTGCTAAAATAAGGCAATAGGAATAAAAAGTTTACACTCAAAACTTAGGATAGGGGTTTAGGCTATTCCTAAGCTCCCAATTAATGCTATGAATTCTGTCAACAAGTAGCTATTCCAAACACTCACCGATCACGCTTTCACCTAATTACCGAAAACTTAAACTAGTTTTTCCTTACCTTCTGCCTTGCTAGTAGAAGGCTCCAATTATTCCAATACTTCGCACATAGTAACCACAAAATATACACACTCAACATTCATCCAAATACTCACTTCAAATAATTAAATCACAAGCCTCACCTAAATTCTCTTGTAATCGAAACCTTCAATACAACAAACTTGAATTTTAATTATCTCGCTCTATAATTAATATTTTTATCTAAAACTTATTCTGTTCATCTAATTATTCACCTGTAACTAATTCTCAACCTTTAAACTATTCAAAACTACCCAATTCCTGGTATCGAAATTTTCGACATGCTTGTGGCAATTTTCACGAAAATTCATTAAAATGTTGGACATCTTCAGCGAAACTTTAAAGTAAGTTTAGAAACCTTCTAATAAAGTTAAAACTAATTGAAAAACACTTTGAAACCATATTTTTACCCAAAATCTCAAAATCCACCATTAACGACCCAATTTTTAGCTTTTATTTAAAACATGCGATTTAACAGATAAAAACTCAATTTAACAGATCAAATAACATCAAAAACTAATAAGGAATAAAATCTTTACCTTAGTTGATGAAAAATTGAACGTTTAACCAAAAACTCGAAAAACCCAAAAATTCAACAATGGAGAAATTTATGGTGTTCTTCGATGTTTTTCTTGAAATACTATGGAGATTTATGGCTTGAGAATGATAGAAATTTAAGGAATTAAGTTTGGGGATCAAAATTGAATGAGAGGAGCTTTGGATTGCAATGGACAACAAAATAAAAATATGGACAAAAGACTAACGTAGGTTTTATAAAGATGAAAGGGGAAAACAGGGTGAAAATTAAATTTTAGTTTAATTGCCTTTTAAAAACTCATAATTTAGACCCTTTTACAAACCAGTCCTTATTTCAAATTTGAAAGTCTTTTAAACATTATTTTCAAAAATTGTTTTAATTTCCAAAATTTCATAGACAAACATTTTTTAATACCATGCTAACGAAATTCCCGAGCTCACTAGAGTTAAATCCCTATTTTACATTCAAAACTTCTAGGCCCAATTTTGGGATGTGATAGAATCATTAGCAAAAATGTGCATAAATTATCTTACATAGAAGTGTAAAATTAGTGAACTACACCAAAGTTTCACTTTCACTAACATCGAAATGCAAAATCATTGAATTGCATTGAAGTGCCACTATCACTAGCACGCATGAAAATTTCCTAATGACATGTCATCTATATCCTACTAGTAAACATCTTGTCTACATGGACATTTATACTTTAAATTCATTACATTTACTCAACAATTAAAGACAATTTAAGCTTTACACCTTTTACAATTTAGTCCTTATTAAAATTAAAATTCACTATACTTTATAACTCCACTATAATATCACATTTTTTCTGTTCTCTATTACATCACACTTCGTTAAAATCCTATTTCTCAACATTTTAGTTCACATGTCTAACTTTGTACACTTTACAATTTTTTTACTACTATTTCAATATACCAAATCTATTCATTTTGTAATTAAAATCAATTCATATTTTCATTACTCATTCATTAACTTTTATATATAATATTGACATATTGACATATAAATTAATCATATAACCATTTTAATTTGGCTTACACTTAGGTTAAGTTAGATTAAGTAAAATGCTTGAAGTACTTACAATCAAGTGCTTGGATGAGCTTCTTTCTTCTTCCTTCACTCTTTTGCTACTTCTTTCCCCTTGTAAAGACCTTTTTGATCACCTCTCTTCTCTTTCTCTTCATTAACCTAGCACACAGATACATGATTTAATATCAAAACAATAATCACATATCATTTCCATTCATTTTTAATGAAGTAAACATGAAATACTTATAGAAACCTCATCATCCTTGCCTTGAACTTTTACCCAAATCCCTGACTACACTTTTTCTCTTCTCCAAAGTAATCACTAGTTAATGTTACAAGAAACTAAGCATACTATGAGGTCGCTCTATTGATTTCACCAAGAATCCATTGAAGAATTTGAAGTTTTTAAGCTTGATGTGGTTGAAAATGGTAGAAAGTACTAAAATGAAACAAAACAAAAATTTACTAAAAAGAGGAGATAAAGGGTGACGTGAAGAATGGTGATGATGGGGAAGTCTCTGTAACAACCCGTTTTTGGGACAAATTAGAATAGTGGTTTTGAGACCACAAATATAAAGTAGAAATGTAAATTTTATTATTACTTTAAGTTCTACAGTATGATTGAATGATTGTGTAAACATTTCGTTAAGAAATTTTATCGATAGAGTGTCCAATTTGACTAATAAGACTAAATTACAATAGGTGCAAAATATGTGCTCTAGAAGCTAGAGGTGTCTAATTGCTATGGAATTTTAAATTGGAGGTCCTTAAATGGTAATTAGACCATTATAATTTAAGTTAAACAAAAATGGACATAGCTAGGTGAAATTTCAATGTTTGGCATTAAGGGCATTTTGGTCATTTGGCTAATAGAGACAAAATTAACCAAATAAAAGATGTCATCTTCTTAATTTCATCCTCCTTGTGCTAAAAATTTAAGAGTCTCCATAGCTAGGGTTTCGGCCAAGCTTTCAAGCTCGATTGTAATTCTGTCTTTGTCCCATTTTTAATGATTTTTGTGTTTTTGAAGTTGTCTCAACCTAATCTATCTATTTTAAAGACTAATTTGAAAGAAAATCAAAGTCTAAAATTTTACCCATGTTGGGAATTTGTGTTTTTTTATGTTTAATGGTAGAAAATGAATGTTTGGTGTTAGATAAACAACATTTACCAAGTGATTTTTGATGAAAATGTCAAATAGGGACCTATTTGAAAAAGTTTTAAAGTGTGTGTAAAAAAATGAATAAATGAAAAATGTGGGCTGTTATGAGTACTATAAATATTCGGCTAGGCTTGGGTAATGAAGAATTCGAATGAAAATCATTTTACAAGCCTAAGGACTAAAATGTAAAAGGTTGAAAAGTTAGGGGAAAAATGTAATTTTTGCCAAAAGGTGTTTTTGGGATTAAATTGAATAATGTGATGATTGAATGAGTTAAATGTAGTATTGTAGATTAAAAAAGATGAGGTTCTGACCTAGACCGGGTAAAAAACAAAGTTGTGGACTAAATCGAACTATTAGCCATTTTTGTAACAGCCCAATTTTGGGCCTAGTCAGAATAGTGGTTTTGGAACCACTAATTTGAAGTCAGAGAAATTATTTTAATATTATTTTATGTGTTATAGCATGGTTATATGAATGTTTGAAAATTTTGGTGATCTAATTTTAGCGATTGCTTGCTTAATTTCGAAAAAGGACTAAATCGCATAAAGTGTGAAAGATTTCTTTTACTAGCTAAAGGTGTCAAATAGCTATGGAAAATTAAAGTAGGATTCCTTATTGAGTAAATAGACCAATAAAATGTTAGTGGCTAGACATGGAGCCTTAATTCATGGAATGGTCAAAGGTTAGGTGACTTAATTGATAATAAAATAATAAACCTAAAGGCTAGCTATCATCTTTTTCATTCCTTCTCTTCGCCACCGAAAATTTCAGTAAAAAAGGGGGTTTTAAGAGCTCAAAATTCTAGTAACTTCTATCCCTTGCAAGTAAGTGATTTTGATGGTCTTTCTTGATGATTTTTTATATTTTTGGGACCCTTATAGTATAAGCTAACTAATGGGGGGACTATTTTGCAAAATGGTTGAGAGTCTAGGGTGTTTCCATTTTAGTACTCATGTTGTTTGCTGAATTTTTATGGAAGAAAATGAATCGTGGCTGTTAAATAAACAACTTTTGTGAAATGGTTTTCATGAAAACACTTAAAAGGATCACTTTGTGAAGTTTATAAAATAGGTTTCAAATGTGTCAAATAACTGAAATTGTTAGATGCTATAGGCTTAAAGTAGTTTCGGCTAGGCTTTGTTAATGTGGAAATTTGATGAAAATCGTTTTACGAGCCTAGGGGCAAAATGGTCATTTTACCAAAGGAGGAATTTTGGAATGTCTTGATTAATGTGATGATTAAATAAATAAATTTTGTCATTATAGATCAAGAAATACGAAATCCGAACTTAGACCGGGGGAAAACCAAGCTAGTGGACTAAACAAACTAATCGCCCATATTTTGTATACCGAGGTAAGTTGCACGTAAATATCACAATTCTATTGTTATTATGCATTAAATAATTGATATTGAATGAAATGTTCGATTTTGTTATGAATATACATGTCGAAATTTAATATGGTAAAACTCCCGGTTGAATCGTAGGAATAGATCGGATACCCATGACGTGATACTAGGGTTATGTGAGCTAGTGTAAGACCATGTTTGGAACATGGCATTGCCATTGATATGAGAGCTAATGCAAGACCATGTCTGGGACATGGCATTGACCTCGATATGTGAGCCAGTGTAAGACCATGTTTAGAACATGGCATCGGCATTTATATGAGAGTTAGTGTAAGACTATGTCTAGGACATGGCATCAGCCTCGATATCTGAGTCAATGTAAGACCATGTTTGGAACATAGCATCGGCATTTATATCAGAGTTAGTGTAAGACCATGTTTGGGACATGGCATCAGCCTCGATATGTGAGCCAGTGTAAGACCATGTTTAGAACATGGCATTGGCATTTATATGAGAGCTAGTGTAAAACCATGTCTAGGACATGGCATTGGCATCTTACCCTTTTGTATGAGGCTTATCAAGTATCCATTTATTATTCCAACTGGTTCAACGAGTGATCTAAAGATTATATCACGATTGAGAAAAGTTACGATTATATTACAAGTGGTATAGGTACCTACACGAAACTCATAAGAATGAACTCGGGTTGTGTATATGAGTAGTAAGGAGGAAAATAAGTAAGTTATGTCTATAGTCATTCGAGAATGTTATGCAAGTGTATGATCTATTATGAGTATGATATTATTTGGTAAAGTGATGTTAATTATTTACTTGCGACTTACTAAGCTTTATGCTTACTTCCTCTCTTTTCCATTTTTCTTATAGTGCTGCCAAGCTAGCTTGGGAATCAAGGGACATCGGAGGCATTGATCACACTATCACCTAAAATTTTTGGTATAGTTAGTTTAAATGTTTTGAGCATGGCATGTATAGGGACTTGGTCTTTTTGTTTAGTGTCATGTTGGTTTAGTCATAAGTGTTGGTTCATATGGATGTGATATTCATTTTGTATAGGCTATTGATGTTGGCTAATATTGATTATTATTAAATGCATTTGATAAGAATTCTCATGGATGTGTTTGTTGCATGGTTTGTGTTGATAAGTAAGAGATGTTGTATGTGATAGGAAATAGCTTGGAAATGATGTATGGATGCTTAGGTATTGGTTGATATGGTCATGTGTTTATGTGGTATTGGCATTGTTTGATGTTTTTGTAGGTGGGTGTAAGTAAGGGTGTCAAAAAGGCTTGGCAAATAACCTTGTTTTTGTCCACACGGGTAGACACACGGGCGTGTGTCTAGACCATGTGTGACACATTATCAGCCCCATGGGTGTGTAGTCAGGCTGTGTGTCTCCTACACCTAAATTTGGCAAAACAAGATGCCCAATAGTAACCACATGGGCAGAGACACAGCTGTGTGTCTCAATTGTGTGGACGACACGGCCTAGCACAAGGAAGTGTGCCTTGGCCGTGTGCCCCTAAATGGTTGATGACGTCAGAACAGAATGTTAAGGTTTTTGTACACGGGCTGAGACACTGGCGTGTCACGGCCGTGTGAGGGGCACGGGCCATGGACATGGGCGTGTGCCAGGCCGTGTGAAAACCCCTGAAGGTTCGAATTGAGAAATAAATCCGCACGGGTGTGTCGCCCTTCTACATGGGTGTGTGCCCCTATTAGCATTGAAATTTTTTTCAAAGTTTTCAAAAGTGTTCGCTTTATTCCTGAACCGTTTCCAAAATGTGTTTTCGGCCATGTAAGTACATATTAGAGACGTTAAGGGGAAGTTTTAAAGTTTTAAATTTGAGCAAAATTTTATGATTCAAAAATATTCGTATGCATGTGTTTGAGTCTAGTAATGCCTCGAACCCTGTCCCAGTGCAGGATACGGGTAAGGGGTGTTACAATTTTGTACCGAGGTAAGCTCGTATGTTAAAAATAAGCTTTACCATGACTGTATTTTATTACTTTAATATTGCATGAATTGTATGTTGGATTAATGTGGATGAGCTTAATCCTATGAACGAGTCCGAAGATGAATCGACAAGCAAGAAAATCCCATTTGAACCTTAAGAATAGGGTAGGATACAAGTGACATGTCACCAGGGTTAGTCCGTGTTATGTGATTATGTGATTCGGGTGCTGGTCTTGTACATCCTACCGGTGGCTGAGTATACCGGCATATGTTGCGGATACTTGACAGGTTGTGTGAGCAGCATAGCGTAGCTACATCCTAACTGACAGCTTATGTGAGCAGGCCTGTTGATAGCTCGAGAGCGAGCAACTATGTGTTTTGAGATTTGAGTTAGCATTGGCTATTAGTGTGAAAAAATTCGAAGTATCCAACATTATTATTCCAAGGGGTTCACGGGTATGTCAAAGATGAGATTACGTGTAAATTCATTTGAGATGGTATAGGTATGTACATGAAGCTCATATCTATTAAGTGCTTGAAATGATGAATATGAGGTAAGTTTTGTGATGGAATGAGTTATAATCATGAGACTATGGTAAACTTACACTTCATTATGTTATATTATTTGAATGTTATATGCATGGTAAGGTTGCTTATTTCTTGCATACGAGCTTACTAAGCTATATAGCTTACTCCGTTTATTTTCCATGTTTTTATAGTGTTTCCAAGCTAGCTCGGATCGGAGATCGTCGGAGATTCGCCTCACACTATCAAAACTGTTATTTTAGGTATTTAATGATCTTAGTAATTTGAAAGTATGACATGTATAGGGACTTGGTTATTTTGTTATATGTGTCATTATGATTGGCCAAATGTATTGCCTTGTAATAGCTATTGGTTGATTTGGTACTTTGCCATGCTAATTGGCTAATTTTGGCTAACATGGTTGTAAGCCTAAGTATATTCATATATGTGCCAATGTCTTTGGTGCTATGGTCATGGTATATTTGGTGTATGATGGAGTGTGATTTATAGCATGAATATGAAATGTTTGGAAGTGTACCTTATTGGTGATATGATTACCTTATGCACAAATAAGTGTCATGAAAGTAGTTTAATGATACTTAGTGTAACAGCCCGATTTTAGGCCTAGTCAGAACAGTGGTTTCGAAACCACTATTTCGGGGCTAGAGGAATTATTTTTAATGATATTTTATGTGTTATAGCATGATTATATGAGTGCATGAAAGTTTTGGTGAAATAATTTTAGTGATTTCATGCTTAATTGCGAAAAAGGACTAAATCGCATAAAGGGAAAAAGTTTTGTTTTGCTAGCTAAATATGTAAAATAGCTAGAGAAAAAAGATTTGGGGTATTTAAAGTGCAAATAGACACTAAATAGGGTGCTTGGCCGGCCATAGAGAGAAAGAGTTTGAAAAGTCAAAGTTGTGGGTATTAGGTAGCTTATTTGGCATTAAAATAAAACAAAAAGAAAAAAGATGTCATCTTTTCATCTTTCTTCCTTCCCCCACCGAAAATACCAGAAAAATAGGGTTTTGAAAGCTCAAAATTTCAGCAACTTCCATCCCTTGCAAGTATGTGATTTTGATGATCATTTTTGTTGATTTTTGTGTTTTTGGGAGCCTTATAACATGAACTAGCTAATGGGGGGACTACTTTGTGAAATGGTTGATAGTCTAGGGATTTGCCATGAAAGGATTTATGTTGTTTTCTAAATTTTTATGGAAGAAAATGAGTCTTGGTTGTGTAATAAACAACTTTTGTGAAAGGATTTTCATGGAAAACACCTAAAAGGGCCATTTTGTAAAGTTATAAAATATGTTGTAATTGTGTGAAATAGTGGAAATTTGGGGTTTTCATAAGAGTAATAATTGGTCAGTTAGGCTTGGCTAATAAGGAAATTTGATAAAAATCGATTTCCGGGCCTAATGGTAAAATGGTCATTTTGTGAAAGTCTAGAGGCAAAATGGTCATTTTGCCAAAAATGTGAATTTTGATTGTCCAAATTTATTTAGTGATTAAATGAGTGAATTTCATCATGATAGATCAAGAAAATCGAGATTTGGGCTTAAATCGAGAAAGTGCGTGGTTAAAGACAAAAAGAGAATAATTAGCCGAAATTGCATTTGAGGTAAGTCCGTGTGATTAAATGAGCACGATATTTATGCCATCATTATTATACTTGAAAGTCTATCTTGCCATGATTGTATTAAATTTTAGGTTGATGATATTGTATATGAGAAAGTGATGTCAAATGTAAATAACATTTATGTGTTGATTGAATGCTTAGAGATTTGATGGAATATGATATTCTATTGAAACGAGTAAGTTGTATGTAAATAATACAACTACATTGTTATTATATGTGTTTAAATTGATATAGCATGAATTGCTTGGTTGTGGAAATGATTATATATTGAGATAGTAGAATTCCCGTTTGAACCTTAAGAAACAATTTGGATATTCATGCCATGACATTCAGGTTATTTGTGTGCTAGTGTAAGACATGTCTGGGACATGCATCGGCCTCGAGATGTATCCCAGTGTAAGACATGTCTAGGACATGCATCGGCTATGAGATGTGTTAGTGTAAGACCATGTCCGGGACATGGCATCGACACGGATATGTGAGAGCTAGTGTAAGACCATATCTGGGACATGGCGTCGGCCTCGATTTCGATAGTCAATGTAAGATCATGTCTGGGACATGGCATCAACTTGATGGATGAGCTAGTGTAAGACCATGTCTGGGACATGGCATCGGCATTATACCCTATGTTTGAGGCTTAGTGAATATCCGATAGCTTTCCGAATGGTTCAACGGTGAGAGTTACGATTTAAGATAAATGAGAAAGGTTATGACCATATTGTGAGCGGTACAGGTACTTGCATGAAACTAATGAGATGTGAATTCGATTCATGTTATATGATTAGTAAGGGATGAATATGAGCATGTTGAGTAACACTGGTATGTATGCCAAGCTCATGAGAAATGATTTTAGTTTTTGATGCACATTTAGTGAAGATGTAAATAGGTAATTCATGCTTATGAGAATGATTTTGTGATGACTTTGTGATTATAGGTCTATACTTATGATGTATGAATATGTAACCTTACCAATGTGATGAAAATGAATTAATATGGTGTGATAAACTTAGTATCGTTAATTTGCACTAAAACAGTTTTGGACAGCAGCCATAGCCCGAATTTGAAAATCTACCAAAATTTTTGGAAATTGAGTTAAAGGCTAAATAAAGTATGAAATTAAAGCCTAATGAGTCTAGTTTCACATAGAAGAAATGGTGCAAGCAAAAGAGTTTCAGATTATGAAATATTTAAATTGTTCTGAGACAGAGTTAGAATGACTTCGAAATCCCCTATTCTGATTTTAGATAATCAATGAAAATTTTACAAAAGTAGTTATGGGTTATAATTTATATTCTTAGAATTCCGGAACATCATCTGAGTCCCATCTTATGATATAATTAATTTTTAGTGAAGAGTGTCAGAACTGTCAGACAGTGAAAAAGGGGTAACTTTAAGAAATAAATTGTACTAATTGGCTGAACCAAAAATTCTGAAAATTTTATTGTAAGAAGATATGTGAGTATAGTTTTAGGAAAAATTAGCATAACTTAATTTGGAGTTTTGTAGCTCCAGATATAAATAATTTAGTGACTGTAACTCGAGAAAACAACTTGACTAGAACATGAGTAAAAATGCAAATAGGGTTGTATTTCCATGAGAAGCAAGTTGATAAATTGCTTATTATATTCATACGGTCTTACTAAGCTATAAATATTACTCCCTTGCTTTCCTTTCCTTTAGTTTTTTTAGGTTAGCTTGGGGTTGGAGATCATCGGAGGCAGCATCACACTATCAAGTCGCTACCTTTGGAATGAAGTATATATTAGAAATTTAAAGTAAGTGGCATGTATAGGAATCTAGTTGATTAACATGTATTATTTTTCTTTGGCCAAATGTGTTGGCTTATATTGAGTTATATGTATATGACCATGAGATGTGGCTCATATTGATTATGGCTCGTAAGCCTAGCTATTCATGCCATGTCTAATGTTTATAATGTGATTATGTTTGCTTGCCATGCATGGTTAGTAATATTACATGTTTGTTGGATATATGCTCTATGACTAATTGAGGTGGTCATAGTCATGTAGTAATTGCACGTTATAAACACAATGTGATAATGATTTGAACATGACTGCTTGATGGATAAGTTGGTAACCATAGTATAATGGTAAAAGTGGTCATCAAAATAACAAGTCTTATGAATGTGAAATAAAGAATCTAGGCTTGGTATTGCATGAGTAGATGCATTACTTGTAAGAGGACATATTAATGTTAAGAATATGTCTTAATAAAAAGTGTTTAATCATTAAAATGATGCCATGATTTGCGATTTTGATGTGCATAAGGCTGTAAGAGATTATTGGTAACATGAAGGCTTGGAAAATAGCCTAAGTGTTGGCCACACGGGCTGAGACACGGTCGTATGTCTCAACCGTGTGAGGGTCACGGCCTGGAGACAAGGGCGTGTGGCCCGGCCGTGTGGTTCGATGTGCATGTTGACGTCATAAACAGAAAGTTACATGGCCTGTGGACATGGGCATGCCAAAAGCACACGGGCATGTCCCTATGTCCACACGGGCGTGTGACCCTGTTTCATGGGAAAATTTTCTAAGTTTTCCTGAAACTTTTCAAAGTTCTCAGTTTAGTCCCGAATCAATTCTGATGAATATTTTTGGCTTTGTAGACCCAAATAAGAGACGACATGCATGTGCTTGAAAGGTTTTAAATTAGAAGAGATTTTATGGCCTGATTTTTACATGAATGTGTATGTTCAAGTCCGGTAATGCCTCGTACCCTGTTCCGACGTCGGACATGGGTAAGGGGTGTTACACTTAGTATATGTGAAATTAGCACGATTAATTTAGGACATGATAAATGTTGTGAGCATGATAGTGGATGGTATTGTATTGATATATATTAGTCTTGATTGTGGATGTTTGGTTGCCCAAATAAGCTATGTTATATGACCTTAAAGTTGTGAAAGGGTTTGTGCTAATAAGGGTGGCAAATGCCTTGGTAAATAGCCTTTATTTGTCCACACGGCCTACCCCATGGGCATGTATTTTGGCCATGTGTCCCCTGTACCTTAATTTTGAGAAACAGAATGCTCAGAATTGAGCACACGGTTGTGTTCTCAGCCGTGTGGACGACACGGCCTTGAACACGGGCGTCTGCCCTGGCTGTATGAAGTCTGCATCTATTTTATAAAAATTAATTTTCCACAAGGCCTAGCATACGGGCGTGTGACTTGGCCGTGTGATCTCAATTTGTTCATGGGTCACACGTCAGAGAGTTACACGGGGTTGGGACACGGGCGTGTCTGACAACACGGTCTTCCTACACAGGCGTGTCCCATATCCACACGGCCGTGTAACCCTTGTTTAGTGGAAAAATTTTCTAAGTTCAGTAAAAAATTCTAAAATTTTTGGCCCGAACCACTTTCAATGAATGTTTTAGGCCTCGTAGGCTCATATCAGGGACTTTATGATTGTTTGTGTGGTAAGTTCGGCAATGCCTCGGACCCTGTTCCAGTGTCGAATATGGGTAATGGGTGTTACAGTTTCTATATGTTTCTACAAATTAAATCTATAACACTCCTAACCCTTATCCATCGCCGGAATAGGGTTACGAGACATTACAGGATAACACACTTCATTCACATACATATATGCAATCCTAATCAAAATCCATTTATATCAAACACATTGTCCCATGTAAGGTCCTACGAGACCTTAAAACATGCTTAGTAGTGGTTCGGGACTAAACCGATAACATATGCAAACTTTAGGAAACTTAGAAAATTTTCTTTAATTTCAGGGTCACACGCCCCTGTGAATAGCCCGTATGCCTCACACGACTACTAGACACGCCCGTCTCATAGGCCGTGTGAAAACAGGGCATACATACTGACTTGGGTCACACGGTTGACCACATGCCCGTTTGTCTAGCCCGTGTAATTTTTCGAAATGGCCACACATGCCCATGTGCCAAGGCTGTGTGCCTCAGACGGCCAGTAGACACGCCCGTGTGCCTAGGCCATGCTCAAGACTGACTTGGCTAATTATTTTCCAAAGGTCACACGGCCGTGTATCAAGGCCATGTGTCACACACAATTGAGCCACACGCCCATGTGCTCAGTCATGTGGAGTGAAAACAGAATTGGTTTAAGTCACATTTCATACCTAAACCACATCAAATTTCATCATTTCCATACATATATGAGCAACCAAAACATGCTATTTGTAATATCCCGAATTAGGGCCTAATCAGAATAGTGGTTTTGTGACCACAAATTTGAGATAGAAATAATTATTTTATAATTATTTTGAATTTTACGATATGAGTGCATGATTGTGTGAAAATTTCGTGACGAAATTCTATGCATAAAGTGCTTAAGTTGAAATTAGGGACTAAATCGAATAATTTGCAAAACTTGCATTCTAAAAGTTTCTAGTATGAAATTGCTTTGGAATATTAATGTGGAGGTCTTAAATAGAAATTTGACCAATTTCTAAGTTTATGGACAAAAAATTGGACATGGATGGAATTTTTGAAAGTTTAGTAAGGAAGGGCATTTTGGTCTTTTAGATATTAAATGAAATAAAATGGGAAAATAACACAAAATGATCATCTTCTCCATATTGTTGCTGCCTAATTTTACCTCTCCTCATAGCTAGGGTTTCCTCAACTTTCAAGCTTCATAGTAAGTGATTTCATACCCCGTTTTTAATGATTTTCATGTTTTTGAAATCCCGGTAACTCGAATTAACTTCTGCTGGCAATAATTCAACCTAGGGTTCATATTTGGAAAATACCCATAGGTGAAATTTGTGTATTTTGGTGTTTTATGATAGAATATGAGGTTTTAAATTATGTTAGACAACTTGTGCTACTCGGTTTTAAGCGAAAAAGAGTAAAAGGGCTTAATCGGTACAAATACCTAATATTCTTAAGTACATGTTAGAGTGTGAATTTGATGTTACTATAGAAGGGAAAAATGATCAGCATGTCATAAAACATAAGAATAAGGGATGAAGTTTAATTCGCGAGCCTAGGGGCAAAAGTGTAATTATGCAAAAGTTTAGGGGCAAAAATGTAATTTTTCCAAAGTTCGTATTAAATGTTGTTTTGATGAATCTATGTATTAAATAAGATTAATTTGGCATTATAGACCAAAAGAAACGAGATTCAAGTCACGATCGAAGGAAAAACAAAGTTTACGAAGAATAGGCTCGATTGCTAATAATTTTGTATCGAGGTAAGGTCATGTGTAAATGTAGTAACATAATTGTCATTTTGAGCAATTTAATGTTGTTTATATGATATGATGCTTATTATTATCATGAAATGTTATGTTTTGTGGTTATTGTTGAATAATATGTAATTATGTGAATTACTTGATGAGTATGAACTATCACCGAGTATCGGTTCTGATATTCTATGGAAGACAGCAAAGATGTGAGATCGAGGAAAAAGCCCGTTTTAACCTATGGAATAGATTAGAATACAAGTGACATGTCACTAGAATATTGAGTTCCGAACTCGTTGAGTTGAGTCTGAGTTCGTGAGATGTAACTAGGCATCTGAACTCGTTAAGTTGAGTCTGAGTTCACTTATGGATGCGAACGCCCGAGCTTGTTGAGTTGAGTCTGAGTTCACTGATGGGCGGGTTACATGGTAGCTTGGCTACATAAGTTTCGTAAGCTATTGAGTTTGTCTAGCTGCGGGTATGGCACTTACGTTCATGAAATCCGCGTATTCGAATTATATTCCGATGTGTTCAACGGGTGAATCTTAAGTGAATGAGGAGAATGCCTAAAATGAAGATGACATATTGGTAAGTGTGGTGAATGAGAAAATTTGACAGGTATGTGCTTAAATCCTTGGGTTGAGAACTCGGTATGATGAAATCGTAGAAAGATATTAAATGCAAATGAAACATGAATGTCTTGGTGTTGTTTATACAAATGATGTTTTATGTGGAATTGCATGATTATGTTACTTGCTATTTGCATGTGAACTTACTAAGCATTTATGCTTACTCCCTTATTTTCATTCATTGTATTTGTTGACAAGTCGGCTTGAGATTCGGGATAGGTTGAAGACTCGTTCACACTATCCGAAGGGCTAAATTGGTAAAATGGCTTGTGTGTTTTGAATGTGGCATGTATGGCAAAATACTCACTTTGTGTAAATGATCTTATGATATGGCTATGGTTTGGCAAGAAAAGGGTTCGTAAATGATTAGCCATTGGAATGGCCAATCTAAGTCATATTTGATGTTATGTATGTTTAAAATGCTACTTAGTCCATGAAAATATATAGTAAAGTAAAATTTGCCATAAAACAGAATCTGACAGCAACAGTGATGTAAATTTTTGAAAAATCACTAAAAATAGTAGAAATGGAATTAAATGATGAGTAAGTTATGAAATTTTATCTTGATGAGTCTATTTTCATATGGATGGAACAAAATAGGTATATGAGTTATATTTTGTGAGATATTTAAGTTTTAGTGGAATAGGGTCAGAGTGATATTTGTATCCCCTGTTCTAACTTTAAAAATTCACTATAAATTTTAAAAAAACAATTGTGAGTTTTATCTTACATTTATGAAATCCTTATTGTGTCTAGTTTTATAAGAAACAAATGGCATAGTCATTGAAACACTGTATAGGGAGATATCTGATTCGTAATACACAGAGGTCAGAGTAGTCAAACCTTGAAACAGGGGAGACTTTAACTAATAAACTGTACTAATTGGATTGACCAAATATTCTAGAAAACAATTAGTAAATAGATATATGATTCTAGTTTCAGGAAATATTTACATAATTGGATTTTGAGTTTCGTAACTCGAGATATGAATTTTTAAGAGACTGTGATGCAGTTGGCCAGCTTGTCTGGAAATTTTAAAAATAAATTGTTTGAGCCGTTAAATTGATGAATTATGTTTAGTAACACCTCAAGCTCGACTCTGGCGACGGTCTCAGACGTGAGGGCATTACATTGGTGGTATCAGAGCCAGTTTTAGTCGATTCTCGAACTAATGTGTTTTATGTACTGGTTTTACTATACATGCCATATATATATATTGTGATAGTGTGACGACTTCTGACCTTTTAAATGATTTTTTTCTAGTAAATGGATCCCGATCCAGTTGCGGCTGATGATGTAGAGAGTAATGCACCAGATCCGGCTGAAGGGGTGGTGCCAAATAAAAATCCACCTCCTACTGTTGGTCAAGGAGGAGGAGAAGGGGCTCGGGAAGCCTTTCTCTCGATGATCAGTGCCTAGTATACTGAGTTCGTTCGTATGAACCCGAATGCACAACCTCCCCCACCTCCCCCGATTCCTCAACCTGCACCCCCGATGCCTCAAGGTGTAGATCGGATGAAATTTCACAGAACTCTAGTTGACAAAATCTGTAAGCAAGGGGTCAAAGAATTCAGGGCAAATGTTAATGATGATGCCGAGAAAGCAGAGTTTTGGCTTGAGAATTCTATTCAGGTATTTGATGAATTGTCTTGTAGACCTGAGGAATGCTTGAAATGTGCTATATCATTGTTGAGGGATTCAACCTATCATTGGTGGAAGACATTGATTTCAGTAGTACTGAAAGAGAAAGTAACTTGGGAGTTCTTTCAAGAAGAATTTCGGAAGAAATACATCAGTGAAAGATTTATAAATCAGAGGCATTATCTAGTATGATTTCTTCGATGTCGGCTCAGAGATATTTGAAAAAGGGTTATGAAGCTTATTTGGCGTACGTAATTAATACAAAAGAAGTTGAAAAGAAAGTTGAATCAGTGCCGGTTCTGTGTGAATTTGCTGACGTATTTCCAGAAGAGTTACCGGGTTTGCCTCCAGTCAGGGAAGTAGAATTTGGTTTTGATTTGATACCGGGACCGTACCCGAGACCGTTGCCGGAGTCGAACACAAGGTGTAAACGGGTTTAATTTATTACTTAAACAGCTCATGCAATTCATTTTAAAATTTTTCTAGACAAGCTGGCTAACTGCATCACAGTTTCTTTAAAAATCATATCTCGAGTTCTGAAACTCAAAATCCAATTCCGTAAATTTTTCCTGCAACTAGACTCATATATATATCTACTAAATTTTTTCCAAAATTTTTGGTCAGTCCAATTAGTACAGTTTATTAGTTAAAGTCTCCCCTGTTTCAGGGTTTGACTACTCTAACTTCTGTGAATTACGAACCAGATATCTCCCTGTACAGAGATTCAATGACTATGCCGTTTTGTCTATAAAAAAACTAGACTAAATAAGGAATCTGTACACAAAAAGCATAACTTCTAATTATCTTTGTAAAATTTATGGTGAATTTCCAAAGTCAGAACAGGGGATCCAGAAATCGTTCTGGCCCTGTTTCACAAAATTTTAAATATCTCATACAATATAGCTCATATATTTGTTTTACTTCTTCCATGTGAAAATATACTCATCAAGCTTCGATTTCATAATTTATTCATTATTTAATTCCATTTCTACTATTTTTAGTGATTTTTCAAATTCACACCACTACTGCTGTCTGAATCTATTTTATGGTAAAATTTACCTATTTCATGGTTTCCATGGATTAGCTAGTAATTTGACATACATAATACCAAATATGATCAGCCATGGCATGCGGCATAATAATCAAATAGACTTAGACTATTACTCCATCCAAATCGAATTATCAAGGCCAAATCTACTGAACCTTATAACTAAGCACCCATAAGGCTAAATTCAAACTTAGCATTTAAGCCATATTCGCATGGCTAAAAGTTTACATATTGAGGTTCAAACAAAACATAATAGCCTATACATGCCGAAATGTTCTCTTAGGCCAACTAAGAAGAGGGTACCAAAAAGTTGTAAGCCGGTGTGATGACTTTGACGATGGTCCCGAGCACGCAAAATGGGTCAAAGAAACCTAAATAAGTAACAAACAAACACACCAAATGAGTATATAACTCAGTAAGCCATAAGCCTTACATACCGTACAATTATAAGAGATCATAAGAGAAAGCAAATAATGCAAAATCAGTTACTCCAACTATACCGAACTATGCTATCATTTCTTAGAATTTCGGTTCAATCTCATGCCAAGTCCTACAATCAAATCAAACACCAAAACAACCCAATTGATTTAGACCCGATTCCTCAAAGCATGGAATTATGATGCACTAGATAAATTTGTACCTACTCAGTACATGTCTCAAGTTCGATACTTTAGTTACTAGTTCTACCACTTCGTTCTTTCATGCACATTTTATATTATCGATCGAATTTGCACACATAGTGCTCGTCACACTTGCACACATAGTGCCATAGTACACCGCACACTCAGTGCATTGGATTTTCTCTCATGCTTCAACATCCAAATCGGCACACATAGTGCCACTCAATTCCGCACACATAGTGCCATATGTTAACTCATTTTGATAAGGCAATTTACTTAATTCAAATAGCACATATGGTCACATTAATAATTAGAAAATTCACTCCAAAAGAATACTCATCAAAAGGAATTCTTTTATGATTCACTAGTATTTTTTTTTTACATACAAACTAATCAACCTTACAAAAATGCTTAAGGACTTACTTTGTGTTGGGTAAAACGGTTCCAACTCGGCTACTCGATGTTCTTTGCTTAGCCCTTGCTTGATTCCCCTCCTTTAACTTCTTGAGCTTAATCGAATAAGTTAAAGTAGTTTAACCGTCTTGCTAAATATTTATATCAAAATATTAATGATTTCATATCATAAGAAACACATGGTAAATTTTTACCTTTCTACCTTATGCTTTTGAGCCATTCGGCTAATAACCATATAATATCACCTTACTATCAATAATCCAATTACACATACACATATACATATTTGTATATTAGGCAACCACCCTTACTAACTACCCATTTTAGTCGATTTTATACAATCAAAGGTAATATCACAAATGGGCATACTTATATAGCCGAATGTGCTAAAATTAGATCTAACATCACCTATACACTTGATTAAATGGCCGAATACCTATACTATCAATTATAGTATCATTTTTATTCTTTCAAACACATAGTTTCCTCTCATGAACACTTGACCGAATTTTTTTCTTCTAATCTAGCATAGCTTCACATCTATTTGTAACATCATATAAATCCACATATAACTACATTTCTACCTAAATTTTCTTTCACCTTCCTACTATTTCCCTTCACAACATCAAAAGCACCATACTCTTAGCATTTACCTCTCCCTAACCGTATGCCATTTAATTACCTATTTAGGTAGAAAATTAACATATGGGACATGATAAGACATTGGCTACTAGCTAGATTTTCACAAAAATTTAACAAAACTAACATGAATCCTACCTTAATCCTCCCTTATGATGGCCGAATGTCTTAGAACATTTCTCCCCTCCTTCCCTAGCTCACGACACTTCAAGAAAAGAAAGAAGATGAAGACTTTCTCTTGCTTTCTTATTTTATTCCCCTTTCTTTTTTTTTTTTTTGATCTATTTTAATCATTTACTAATAAAAGCATCATTAAAAATTAAACTTAATGGAAGAACCATCCTTGCTTGGCCGGCCACTACTTGAGGTTTGGGTAATTTGACATGCAAACCCAAGTTTTCTCACCTTGTTGTTATTTGATCCTTACAATCTACCTATCACCTTTTCTAAGTTTCTCAACTAAGTCCTTTCAAGAAAATTCACATTCCTAAGAATGAATTAAAACATTAATAATAATAATTTTTTTTATACACACACTATTACACATCAAATATATGCAATTAAAATTAAAGTGAATTTTTTTTGACTCGATTTTTGTGGTCCCGAAACCACATTCCGACTAGGGTCAAATTTGGTCTGTACAACTCTCCCCCACTTAAAAATTTTCGTCCCCGAAAATCTTACCAGCGAATAAATTCGGATAACGTTCTTTCATAGATTCTTCGAGCTCCCAAGTAGCTTCTTCAACCCCATGCTTAAGCCACATTACTTTCACTAATGAGATTTTTTTTATTTCGTCATTCTTTTATTTCACGTGCTAAAATACGAACCGGTTCTTCTTCGTAACTCAAATTAGATTGAATCTCGATCTCAGATGGAGCAATTACGTGCGATGGATCGGACCTATATCGTCGAAGCATCGAGACATGAAAGACGTTGTGAATCTTTTTAAGCTCAGGGGGTAAAATTAATCGGTATGCGACTGGCCCAATTCGTTCAGATATTTCATACGGCCCGATGAACCTCGGACTCAATTTGCCCTTACGGCCAAATCTCAACACCTTTTTCCAGGGTGAGACTTTAAGAAACACTTTATCTCCAACCTGATATTCAATGTCTTTTCTTTTTAAATCTGCATACGACTTCTGACGATCCGAAGCGGCTTTCAAACTTTCACGAATTACTTGAACTCTCTGCTCAGCATCCCTAATCAAATCAACCCCGAATATTTTACTTTCACTAAGTTCGGTCCAAAACAACGGTGTACAGCATTTACGACCATACAAAGCTTCGTAAGGTGCCATCTTAATGCTTGATTGAAAACTATTGTTGTAAGCGAATTCAATCAAAGGTAAATACCGTTCCCATGAGCCAGTAAACTCAAGGATGCAACATCTCAACATATCCTTGAGCATCTGAATTACCCATTCGGATTGACCATCGGTCTGGGGATGAAAAGCGGTGCTAAAATGCAACCTGGTACCCAATGCTTCTTGCAATTTTAACCAAAATCGCGATGTAAATCTCTTTGAGTCATCAAGTATTTGAGGCTTTTATGATCTGAATATATATGGCATCTCTCTCCAAACAAGTAGTGTCGCCAAATTTTCAAGGCGAACACAATGACAGCAAACTCGAGATCATGGGTTGGATAGTTTTTCTCATGTGGTCTCAATTGTCTCGACGCGTAAGCTACTACTCGGCCTTCTTGCATCAACACACAACCCAGTCCAATCAAAGATGCATCACTGTTGTAACACCCCGAACCCGAGGCCGTCGCCGGAGTCGAACACGAGGTGTTAACAGACTTCAAACCACTTAAAAAAATTTCCCAGACAAGCTGCCAGTCTGCGTACTAGTCGCTTAAAAAAATAATATCTTGAGTTCTGAAACTCGAAATCCAGTTCTGTAAATTTTCCCTGAAAATAGACTCATATGCCCATCTACACATTTTTTTCTAGAATTTTTGGTCGGGCCAATTAATACAGTTTATTAGTCAAAGTCTCCCATGTTACAGGGATCGACTACACTGACCTTTGTGTATTACGACTTGGATATCTCCCTGCACAGAGCTTCAATACTGATGCCGTTTGTTTCTATAGAAACTAGACTCAGAGAGGAATCTATACATATATGGTATGACTCCTAATTATCTCTGGTTAATTTATAATGAATTTCCAAAATCGGAACAGGGAATCCAGAAACCGTTCTGGCCCTGTCTCACGAGAACCTGAATATCTCTTAACATACTGTCCATATGATCTTTTCGTTGCTTCTATATGAAAATAGACTCATCGAGCTTCGAATACATAATTTATTCATCAATTAATTCCACTCCTAATATTTTTAGTGATTTTTCAATCTTACGTCACTGCTGCTGCCAGCATCTGTTACGAAAGCAACTATGCCCATTTCGTGATTTCTCCTTGATCTAACTAGTAATTCGTCATACATATCACAAATTATGATCATGACTAGCCATGCCAAAGGCTAATCATTGTCAAACATCCCCCTACTACACTATTGCCATATCATGAATTTTAACACCAAAATAATCAACCATGACATATGGCATAAAAAGGTCGAATTATCAAGATTTACGACCTAACGTTATGAAACCAAACCCAACCGAACATTTATGCCATTTTCGCATGGCTAAAAGTTTACATACCAAAGTTCAAACACAACATAATAGCCTATACATGCCGAAATGTTCTCCTAAGCCGACTAAGAAGAAAGTACCAAAACTTGCTAGCCGGTGTGATGACTTCGACGACGGCACGATCACGCAAAAAGAGACGAGTCCAAGAAACCTAGAATAGGTGACAAGCAGACACCGAATGAGTATATAACTCAGTAAGCCATAAGCATTCCACAACCATCCATTAATAAAATTATCACAACAGGAAACAATGAAATGAGGTTAAGTACTCCATCCATACCCAACTATACCATAGTTCCTTAAACCCTATGGTTCAATCTCATACCAAGTCCTACATTGGCCTTTCATACATCATTTTATTTTCGTTATAATCATACAATTAAACGAACTTTCACCTATTCCACAATGAACCTTATGTACGTGACTTCAACCATAATCGTCACATAGGTTCAAAACTTACCAAGCTCAACTCCAAATATAAACATAGCACCTATTAGCCATGAACTCAAGGTACTTACCTTTTCCGCTGTCCAAAATTGACTCGGTAAAGTCGCACCCTTCATGTAAATAATTTATAGAAAATATATATTGGGTTCGCACACATAGTGCTTAATAATCAACCGCGCACACTTAGTGCCATGTACTTTAAACTCACACACTTAGTGCCATGCATTTCAAGTTCGCACACTTACCTTTTCCGCTGTCCAAAATCGACTCGGTAAAGTCGCACCCTTAATGTAAATAATTTATAGAAAATATATATTGGGTTCGCACACATAGTGCTTAATAATCAACCGCGCACACTTAGTGCCATGTACTTTAAACTCACACACTTAGTGCTGTACAATTTAAACCCGCACACTTAGTGCCAATCTCATGACCGTGAACACTTATTGCCCGCACACTTAGTGCCGAAAACCAGCCACTCAATAGGCTTCACTTCCTTTTTACATTCGACAAATTTCATCTCTACTTACATATACATTTGTATACATTTCATCTCATTAAACACAATGGTATAGGTATTACGATCCTTTAAATCAATACCAAAGATATGCTTAATGACTTACTTGTGTTGGGTAAGATGGTTCCAACTCGGCTACTCGATGATCTTTTCTTTGCCTTTGCTCGATTCTCCTCCTTTAACTCCTTGAGCTTAATCAATAAATCAACTAGTTTAACCGCCTTGCTAAATATTTACAATCCAATTACACATGCATATGTATGTTAGTATATTCGGCAATCACCCTTACTAATCACCCACTTGATCAATTATAGAGAATCAAAGTTAATATCACAATGTGTACCCTATATGGCCCATTATACATAATCAAATTTAACATCATCTATATATTTACTCATATGGCCGAATATACCTAATCATACATACACCTAACCAAAAATAATTTCTAAAATCTTTATATCATTTATACACTAGTAAAGCATCCTCTCCCTTTCCATCAATTTAGCACATGCATTACTCATTAACCTACAAAAATTATATTCGGCCTTAGCACACAACTTGCTAGCCGATTCTTCCCCATCTAGCAACCAATGCACATATGTGCTCACTCAAAAATGCTAAAAAAAAAAAAGAGATTCAAGAATCATCAATCCACCATCACATCCATCATTAACAAGCTTCATATTTAGCATGCAATGGCATTAACACAAACTCCACCTAGGCCGAATCTTAACTCATCTTCATGCCTCATCACCACAACATCAAACATCAAAATACCAACCAAGAATGTAACATGCATGGCCGAATATAATCTCCATCATTTAACAAGGTTTGAACCATGGCTAGGTAGATTTCAAACTTACAACTTAAAATATACATGAATCTCAAAGAATAATATCAAACATACCTCAATCTAGTTACATGCATGGCCAAACTTCCTCCTAATTCTCTACCAAACCAAACATGAAGCAAGAACTCCTTCCTCCTCCCTTAGAATTTTCGGTCAAAAGAGGATGAAAAAGGATGAACAAGTTTTTCTTTTCCTTTCTTTAGGTCACAGCAATGGGGGGGGAAACAACCACTCATTTTTTTGTTTTTCCTTTCTTTATTACCCATACTCCTTATTTTATTTTTTTCCTACATACCTCACTAGGCCAACATTTCCCAACATGTTTCCACCCATAGCATGGCCAACCACTAGCTCAAATTTTGGGTAATTTAACATGCAAACCCATCATTTTCACAACATGCATTAATAGACCATTTTAAATTAGCCTATCATATTTTCACCATGTCTCATATCGATCCCTATTTAATAATTTCTCATGCAATTGGCAAAATTGGAGAATGAAACTTCCACATACTCATGTACACACATAATAAGCATAGAATATGGAAATTAATTATTTTTATGACTCGGTTTTGTGGTCCCGAAACCACTTCCCGACTAGGGTCAATTTTGGGCTGTTACAACTGTAAATGACAAACTCTTTACCAGATTCAGGCTGTACAAGCACCGAAGCTTCAGTCAAATAAGTTTTCAACTGATTGAAACTTTTTTGACATTTTTCTGACCATTCAAACATAACATCTTTCTGAAGTAGTCTCGTTATTGGTGTGGCTATCATCGAGAAACCCTTTACAAACTGTCTATAGTAACCAGCGAGCCGCAAAAAGCTTCGAACCTCAGTAACATTTCTCGGGGGTTTCCAATCAAGTATGGCTGAAATTTTGCTCGGTTCAACTCGAATTCCCGATGCAGATACTACATGCCCCAAAAAGCTAACTTCTCTCAACCAAAACTCACATTTACTGAGCTTAGCATACAACTGCTTATCCCGTAAAATCTGTAACACTAATCTCAGGTTCTCAGCGTGTGCAGTTTCATCATGTGAATAAATCAAGATGTCATCTATAAACACAACTACAAACCGGTCCAAATACTACCTGAAAATTTGATTCATCAAATCCATAAATACCGCAGGGGCATTAGTGAGCCCAAACGGCATCACTAAAAACTCGTAGTGACCGTATCTCGTCCTGAAAGCAGTTTTAGGTATGTCTGAGTCTCGAACTCGCAACTGATAATAACCCAATTTCAAATCTACCTTTGAAAACACTGAGGCTCCCTTCAATTGATCAAACAAATCATCAATACGCAGTAGCGGATATTTATTCTTTATTGTCACTTTATTCAACTGACGATAGTCGATGCACAACCTCATGGTTCCATCCTTCTTTTTCACAAACAATACTGGTGCACCCCATGGTGAAAAACTCGGTCGAGCGAAACCTCTATCTGTCAACTCTTGCAACTGTGCTTTCAATTCCTTTAGTTCAGTTGGTGCCATACGGTACGGCGCTATCGAAATTGGTGTAGTCCCAGGTACAAGTTCGATGCCAATTTCTACTTCTCGAATGGGTGGTAATCCCGATAACTCCTCAGGAAAAACATCTGGATACTCACGAACCACCGGTACCGTTTCAAGTTTCCTTTCCGACTCTTTGTGATCAAGTACGTACGCAAGATATGCTTCACTCCCCTTTCTCATATATCTCTGAGCGATCATCGAGGATATTATTTCTGGCACTCCGTTCAAGTCAGTAGACTCAACTCGAACTATCTCATTATTTGCACACCTCAAATCAATGGTCTTTCTTTTGCAATTCACCACTACATCATACGCGGTCAACCAATCCATACCGAGAATAACATCAAATTCATCAAACGGTAAAAGCATCAAATCAGCCAGAAAACAGGTATCTCGGATTATCAGAGGACATTTCTTACACACTTTGTCAACAGGTACATATCGACCCAAGGGATTTGACACTCAAATTACGAACTCAGTAGACTCAACTGGTAGAGTCTTACTGGATGCTAAAGTCTCACATACATATGAATGAGTAGAGCCAGGGTCAATCAATGCAATTACATCAGTATTAAAGAGAGTGAAAGTACCAGTGATAACATCAGGGGAGGATGCCTCCTCTCGTGCACGGATGGCATAAGCTCTAGCAGGAGCACGAGTCTCAGATCAAATAGCCGCATCAGGAGTCCCTCTCTGACTACCACCCCTACCTCCTGAAATTCTCGGTGGTCTACCTCTAGTCGTTGTTCCACTAGGTCTTGCACCTTGCATTTTATTTTTCTCATCGAGTTCCGTGCATTCTCTAATGAAGTGATCCTTCGAACCGCATCTGTAACAGGCCCTGTTAGTAGACTTACCCCAACATTCACCTACGTATCGTCTTCCACATTGTGGGCATTCAGGTTTTTCTTGGAGATTGTTACCCACACTAGCAACCGAAGTGGCTCGAGAGTCCGTTAATGGTCGCTCTCTAATAGAAATCCCTGCAGTCATCTTCGATTTGTTACTATCTTCCCTGAACTTCTTAACAACCGAGGATGAAGTTTTACCCGCCAATCTTTTACGTAAGTCTCTAGCTTCAAATTCAGCCTTCTTTTTCTCCTTTCCAAGTTCTTCTGCCTTGCAAGCTCGTTCAACTAGGGTTACAAATTCTTTTATCTCTAAAATACCCACTAGTAGCTTTAAATCTTCATTCAATCCTTCTTCGAATCTTTTACACATGGCGACTTCATCAGCTACACACTCCTGAGCATATCGACTGAGTCTTACAAACTCACGTTCGTATTCAGATACGGTCAAACGACCTTGTTTGAGCTCCAAGAATTCTTTACGCTTTTGATCCATGAATCGTTGACTAATATACTTCTTTCAAAATTCCATTTGGAAGAAATCCCAAGTAACTCGTTCCTTCGGGACTATAGTAATCAAGGTTCTCCACCAATAGTAGGCTGAGTCTCGTAACAAAGATATGGCACACTTCAAACACTCATCAGGTGCGCAAGACAGCTCATCAAAAACCCGGATGGTGTTATCAAGCCAAAACTCAGCTCTTTCAGCATCATCAGTAGCTATGGCTCGGAATTCCTCGGCCCCGCGTTTCCTAATCAAATCCACAGGAGGTTTTCTCGGCCTTACAGGATCAGTATCTGGTGGTATTATAGGCACCTGAGGAAAATTATTTAAATTCGGAAATGGTTGAGCAGCCGGGTTAGTTCGGGCGTATTGTGCGACCCACTCATTCATCATAGTAAAGAAGGCTTATTTTGCCCCATCATCTTGATTATTCGTGGATGATTGATGTTCAACAGGAGGTGTCCCCTGCGCAGGAGCAGCCGCTACACTATCAACGTCATCCGCTAAGGTTCTCTCTAGATTGGGTTCCATTTACTAATCAAAATAATAATTTCGACCGTCAGAAGTCATCACACTATCAAATACTAACATTAAGGCATGTATAGCTAGACTCATACGCGCTATGGTAGTCCTAGAACCGACTAAACCATAGCTCTGATACCACTAAAATGTAACACCCCGTACTCGAGACCGTTGCCGGATTCGAACACAAGGTGTAAACGGGTTTAATTTATTACTTAAACAGCTCATGCAATTCATTTTAAAATTTTTCTAGACAAGCTGGCTAACTGCATCACAGTTGCTTTAAAAATCATATCTCGAGTTCTGAAACTTGAAATCCAATTCCGTAAATTTTTCCTGAAACTAGACTCATATATCTATCTACTAAATTTTTTCCAGAATTTTTGGTCGGTCCAATTACTACAGTTTATTAGTTAAAGTCTCCCCTGTTTCAGGGTTTGACTACTCTGACCTCTGTGAATTACGAACTAGATATCTCCCTGTACAGAGATTCAATGACTATACCGTTTGTCTCTAACAAACTAGACTCAATAAGGAATCTGTACATATAAAGCATGACTTCTAATTATCTTTGTAAAATTTATGGTGAATTTCCAAAGTCAGAACAGGGGATCCAGAAATCGTTCTGGCCCTGTTTCACAAAATTTTAAATATCTCATACAATATAGCTCATATATCTATTTTACTTCTTCCATGTGAAAATATACTCATCAAGATTCGATTTCATAATTTATTCATTATTTAATTCCATTTCTACTATTTTTTAGTGATTTTTCAAATTCACACCACTACTGCTGTCTGAATCTATTTTATGGTAAAATTTACCTATTTCATGGTTTCCATGGATTAGCTAGTAATTTGACATACATAATACCAAATATGATCAGCCATGGCATGCGGCATAATAATCAAATAGACTTAGACTATTACTCCATCCAAATCGAATTATCAAGGCCAAATCTACTGAACCTTATAACTAAGCACCCATAAGGCTAAATTCAAACTTAGCATTTAAGCCATATTCGCATGGCTAAAAGTTTACATATTGAGGTTCAAACAAAACATAATAGCCTATACACGCCGAAATGTTCTCTTAGGCCAACTAAGAAGAGGGTACCAAAAAGTTGTAAGCCGGTGTGATGACTTTGACGATGGTCTCGAGCACGCAAAATGGGTCAAAGAAACCTAAATAAGTAACAAACAAACACACCAAATGAGTATATAACTCAGTAAGCCATAAGCCTTACATACCGTACAATTATAAGAGATCATAAGAGAAAGCAAATAATGCAAAATCAGTTACTCCAACTATACCGAACTATGCTATCATTTCTTAGAATTTCGGTTCAATCTCATGCCAAGTCCTACAATCAAATCAAACACCAAAACAACCCAATTGATTTAGACCCGATTCCTCAAAGCATGGAATTATGATGCACTAGATAAATTTGTACCTACTCAGTACATGTCTCAAGTTCGATACTTTAGTTACTAGTTCTACCACTTCGTTCTTTCATGCACATTTTATATTATCGATCGAATTTGCACACATAGTGCTCGTCACACTTGCACACATAGTGCCATAGTACACCGCACACTTAGTGCATTGGATTTTCTCTCATGCTTCAACATCCAAATCGGCACACATAGTGCCATATGTTAATTCATTTTGATAAGGCAATTTACTTAATTCAAATAGCACATATGGTCACATTAATAATTAGAAAATTCACTCCAAAAGAATACTCATCAAAAGGAATTCTTTTATGATTCACTAGTATTTTTTTTACATACAAACTAATCAACCTTACAAAAATGCTTAAGGACTTACTTTGTGTTGGGTAAAACGGTTCCAACTCGGCTACTCGATGTTCTTTGCTTAGCCCTTGCTTGATTCCCCTCCTTTAACTTCTTGAGCTTAATCGAATAAGTTAAAGTAGTTTAACCGTCTTGCTAAATATTTATATCAAAATATTAATGATTTCATATCATAAGAAACACATGGTAAATTTTTACCTTTCTACCTTATGCTTTTGAGCCATTCGGCTAATAACCATATAATATCACCTTACTATCAATAATCCAATTACACATACACATATACATATTTGTATATTAGGCAACCACCCTTACTAACTACCCATTTTAGTTGATTTTATACAATCAAAGGTAATATCACAAATGGGCATACTTATATAGCCGAATGTGCTAAAATTAGATCTAACATCACCTATACACTTGATTAAATGGCCGAATACCTATACTATCAATTATAGTATCATTTTTATTCTTTCAAACACATAGTTTCCTCTCATGAACACTTGACCGAATTTTTTTCTTCTAATCTAGCATAGCTTCACATCTATTTGTAACATCATATAAATCCACATATAACTACATTTCTACCTAAATTTTCTTTCACCTTCCTACTATTTCCCTTCACAACATCAAAAGCACCATACTCTTAGCATTTACCTCTCCCTAACCGTATGCCATTTAATTACCTATTTAGGTAGAAAATTAACATATGGGACATGATAAGACATTGGCTACTAGCTAGATTTTCACAAAAATTTAACAAAACTACCATGAATCCTACCTTAATCCTCCCTTATGATGGCCGAATGTCTTAGAACATTTCTCCCCTCCTTCCCTAGCTCACGGCACTTCAAGAAAAGAAAGAAGATGACGACTTTCTCTTGCTTTCTTATTTTATTCCCCTTTCTTCTTCTTTTTTGATCTATTTTAATCATTTACTAATAAAAGCATCATTAAAAATTAAACTTAATGGAAGAACCATCCTTGCTTGGCCGGCCACTACTTGAGGTTTGGGTAATTTGACATGCAAACCCAAGTTTTCTCACCTTGTTGTTATTTGATCCTTACAATCTACCTATCACCTTTTCTAAGTTTCTCAACTAAGTCATTTCGAGAAAATTCACATTCCTAAGAATGAATTAAAACATTAATAATAGTTATCAGACGAGTTTGAAAACGGCACCTTATGAAGCATTGTATGGTCGTAAATGTCGGACGCCATTGTATTAGACTGAACTCAAGGAAAATCAGATTTATGGAGTTGATCTAATAAAAGAAACCGAAGAAAAGGTGAAAGTGATTCGAGATTGTTTGAAAGCTGCTTCAGATAGACAGAAATCTTATGTGGATTTGAAATGACAAGAAATCAAGTTTCAAGTTGGTGATAAGGTGTTTTTGAAAGTGTCTCCATGGAAGAAAGTCCTTAGATTTGGATGGAAGGGCAAGTTAAGTCCGCGTTTTATTGGACAGTATGAAGTAATTGAAAGAATTGGACCAGTAGCTTATCGGCTAGCATTACCACCTAAATTACAGAAGATGCATGATGTGTTCCACGTATCTATGTTACGTCGGTATTATTTGGATCCCTCACATATAATTTTACCGACAAAAATTGAACTACAACCGGATATGACTTACGAAGAAGAACCGATTAAGATTTTAGCTCGAGTGGTCAAGCAACTAAGAAATAAAAGTGTCGCTCTCGTGAAAGTATTGTCGCAAAAGCACGAGGTAGAAAAGACTACATGGGAACCTAAGGAAACTATGAGAAACCAATACCCACACCTGTTTAACGTTAAGATTTTCGAGGACGAAAATCCTTAAAGGGGGGAGAGTTGTAATATCCCGAATTACGACCTAATCGGAAAAGTGGTTTCGTGACCACAAATCTGAGATAGAAATAATTATTTTATAATTATTTTGAGGTTTATGATATGATTGCATGATTGTGTGAAAATTTCATGACGAAATTCTATGCATAAAGTGCTAAAGTTGAAATTAGGGACTAAATCGAATAATTTGCAAAACTTGCATTCTAGAAGCTTTTAGTATGAAATTGCTTTGGAATATTAATGAGGAGGTATTAAATAGAAATTTGACCAATTTCTAAGTTTATGGACAAAAAATTGGACATGGATGGAATTTTTTAAAGTTTAGTAAGGAAGGGCATTTTGGTCATTTGGATATTAAATGAAATAAAATGGGAAAAATAACACAAAATGATCATCTTCTCCATATTGTTGCTGCCGAATTTTACCTCTCCCCATAGCTAGGGCTTCTTCAACTTTCAAGCTTCATAGTAAGTGATTTCATGCCCTGTTTTTAATGATTTTTATGTTTTTGAAATCCTCGTAACTCGAATTAACTTATGCTAGCAATAATTCAACCTAGGGTTCATATTTGGAAAAATACCCATAGCTGAAATTTGTGTATTTTAGTGTTTTATGATAGAATATGAGGTTTTAAATTATGTTAGACAACTTGTGCTACTCGGTTTTAAGCGAAAACGAGTAAAAGGGCTTAATCGGTAAAAATACCTAATATTCATAAGTACATGTTAGAGTGTGAATTTGATGTTGCTATAGAAGGGAAAAATGATCAGCATGTCATAAAACATAACAATAAGGGATGAAGGTTAATTCCCGAGCCTAGGGGCAAAAGTGTAATTATGCAAAAGTTTAGGTGCAAAAATGTAATTTTGCCAAAGTTCGTATTAAATGCTGTTTTGATGAATGTATGTATTAAATAAGATTAATTTGGCATTATATACCAAGAGAAACGAGATTCAAGTCGCGATCGAGGGAAAAACAAAGTTTACGAAGAATAGGCTCGATTGCTAATAATTTTGTATCGAGGTAAGGTCATGTGTAAATGTAGTAACATAATTGTGATTTTGAGAAATTTAATGTTGTTTATATGATATGATGCTTATTATTATCATGAAATGTTATGTTTTGTGGTTATTGTTGAATAATATGTAATTATGTGAATTACTTGATGAGTATGAACTATCACCAAGTATCGGTTCCGATATTCCGTGGAAGACGGAAAAGATGTGAGATCGAGGAAAAAGCCCATTTGAACATCAGGAATAGATTAAAATACAAGTGACATGTCACTAGGATATTGAGTTCCGAACTCGTTGAGTTGAGTCCGAGTTCGTGAGATGTAACTAGGCATCTGAACTCGTTGAGTTGAGTCCGAGTTCACTTATGGATGCAAACGCCCGAGCTCGTTGAGTTGAGTCCAAGTTCACTTATGGGCGGGTTACATGGTAGCTTGGCTACATAAGTTCCGCAGGCTATTGAGTTTGTCTAGCTGCGGGTATGGCACTTACGTTCATGAAATCCGCGTCTTTGAATTATATTCCGATGTGTTCAACGGGTGAATCTTAAGTGAATGAGGAGAATGCCTAAAACGAAGGTGACATATTGGTAAGTGTGGTGAATGAGAAAATTTGACAGGTATGTGCTTAAATCCTCGGGTTGAGAACTTGGTATGATGAAATCGTAGAAAGATATTAAATGAAAATGAAACATGAATGTCTTGGTGTTGTTTATACAAATGATGTTTTATGTGGAATTGCATGATTTTGCTATTTGCATGTGAACTTACTGAGCATTTATGCTTACTACCTTCTTTTCATTCATTGTAGTTGTTGACAAGCCGGCTTGAGAATCGGGATAGGTCAAAGACTCGTTCACACTATCCGAAGGCCTAAATTGGTAAAATGGCTTGTGTGTTTTGAATGTGGCATGTAAGCCAAAATACGCACTTTGTGTAAATGATCTTATGATATGGCTATGGTTTGGCAAGAAAAGTGTTTGTAAATGATTAGCCATTGGAATGGCCAATCTAAGTCATATTTGATGTTATGTATGTTTAAAATGCTATTTAGTCCATGAAAATATATAGTAAAGTAAAATTTGTCATAAAACAGAATCTGACAGCAGCAGTGATGTAAATTTTTAAAAAATCACTACAAATAGTAGAAATGGAATTAAATGATGAGTAAGTTATGAAATTTAAGCTTGATTAGTCTATTTTCATATGGATGGAACAAAATAGGTATATGAGTTATATTTTGTGAGATATTTAAGTTTTGGTGGAATAGGGTCAGAGTGATCTCTGTATCCCCTGTTCTGACTTTAAAAATTCACTATAAATTTTAAAAAAATAATTAGGAGTTTTATCTTACATGTATAAAATTATTATTGAGTCTAGTTTTATAAGAAACAAACAGCATAGTCATTGAAACACTGTACAGGGAGATATTTGATTCGTAATACACAGAGGTCAGAGCAGTCAAACCCTGAAACAAGGGAGACTTTAACTAATAAACTGTACTAATTGGCTCAACAAAAAATTCTAGAAAAAATTAGTAAATATATATATGAGTCTAGTTTCAGGAAAAATTTACAGAATTTGATTTTGAGTTTTGGAACTCGAGATATGAATTTTTAAACGACTGTGATACAATTGGCCAGCTTGTCTAGAAATTTTAAAAATAAATTGTTTGAGCCGTTAAATTGATGAATTAAGTTTAGTAACACCCCAAGCTCGACTCTGGCGACGGTCTCGGGCGTGAGGGCTTTACACTATTTCATGCACATATCAAGCCATCTATCATCAACCAGTTCAACTAATAACTCTTAAATAAATTTTCTCACTTTCTATCAACCAAATCATGCTTCTCAAACATACCAATTCATCATCCACAAATCATACCAAAATTTACCATTCCTCAAGCATTAATACATCAACTAATAACTAACCAAACGAGCAATCACTTAGTCATATAAAAAACCATGGAAAACATGCTAAAACACATGGTAACTTATACACATCACATATAACATTTACAAGCCAAATCTCATGGCTATTATCCTGACTCAAAATATACCAAAAGAAACTAGCTTATACATGCCATATACCATATACACAAGCTTCAAAAATACCAACAAATTGATCGATAGTGTGACGATGCTCCTGACAATCCCCGAGTCAGAGCTAGCTTCGAAAATCTATAAAACATGGAAAGAACACCCAAAGTAAGCTTTAAAAGCTTAGTAAGTTCGTATGATATAGAATTATCTAAAGTAAGTTCGTATGATATAGAATTATCTAATCATCAACATATCATTCATCAATCTAAGCTTAATAACATGTAACTCATGATTATAAACGAACCTTTCACATTCTTGTTCTTATGCTATATATATACTCCATGACTTCTTCTAATTTAAATTTCATTCTTTATATGTACATACCTTTACAAATTCATATCGAACTTATACCTTGTTGTGTTACTATCAATTATTCGATATCTCGCACAATAAGTGCCATAATAGTCGAAGCTATCATAATCTCACACACTAAGTGCATCACATAGCCAAAGCTATCTCAGTCTTGCACACTAAGTGCCACATATAGCCAAAGCTACTCCGAATCGCACACTAAGTGCCACACACACACACACACACACATATATATATATAGCCAAAGCTATCTTGAATCGCACACTAAGTGCCAAACATAGTTGATTTTTTGTCAAACATTACCGTAGTTTCATATATACAATTTATGCAATATCAAAGTATTAAAAATATAATTGTAACAATGTTTATCACGTACGAACTTACCTCAAACGAATAAACAATGAAACTAGCCGATTAATCGAGTACTTTGTTCTTACCTCGGTCTAAGTCCGATTTCTTTTGTTCTTGATCTATATACATTCAAAATTAACTTATTTAATCACCTATTCATTCAATTTCATCCACAAACAAATATTTGGGCCTTTTTACACTTTAGCCCTAAACTTTCACATTTATTCAACTTAGTCCTTATTTCACAAATAAACAAAATTACACAATTTCTTTCAGATAATGCTGGAAAAATTTCCCTAGTGCATATGTTAGCCCATATTTATATTCACACATTTAACCACATATTTTTACATTTTCAGAAATAAATCCGTATTTGACAGTTTTGTCAAAAATCACTTTACAAAACATGTATATCAAACACCAAGTTTGCATAATTCATCATCAAACATCATAAAACTCATGGATTCATCAATGGCATTTTTCAAAATCACTAACAAACTCAACAATTAAGGCAAGGGCTAGCTAGTACTCAAAGCAACGATCACAAAAACATAGAAATTATCAAAAATCGAGCTCGAATCATACCTTAATCACAAACACAAAGTACCGATACGACTTCTTCTTTCTTCTATTTTCGGTTGACGAAGATGACCATTTAACATTAAAATTGTTTTTATTTTATTTAATATAACTTAATTCATAGTTTACCATTTTACCCTTGGTTATTAAACCACTTAATCATCAAATATAAGGACATTTATGTCCATCTCCACTATCAATGGTCTAATTACAACATAAGGACCTTTCGTTTAATAAGCCATGGCAATTAAGCACTTTTAACTTATAGCATGCTACTTTTGCATTTTACGCGATTAAGTCTTTTTTCTCAAATTGAGCTATTAAACGATAAAATTAGCTCACGAAATTTTCATACATATATATTCACATGCTATAAACACCAAAAATGATATTAAAATAATTTTACGACCTCGAATTTGTGGTTCCAAAACTACTATTCCGATTTAGCTAAAACCGGGATGTTACAAAATCTATGTGATTTAATATTTTAAATTATTAATAATATTTAATTAAAAAGGCCTAAACGTCATCATATACTTCTAGTGACCCACAATTAATTTCAATCTCATCCATAATTCATAACACTCTCTTGGTTAAATTGCACTTCTAATCCTTCTTCTTTTTCTCATCAATTTAATTCAATCATTTATACTTGTAATTTTCACTTTTTTCCCCTAACTCTTTTCGCACTATTTTGATTTAGTCAGTACCACGAATTAATTTCTATTAATTCAAAATTCTTTTTAATTTCTTACAATATTCAACTATCTTCTCTACTAATACTCATGATTCCTATTTTATTTACTGTCAAAATTCTAACACATGCGAATTTCAAAATAATACTATTATCATTTTAGGGGTGTTAGGTATGTTATGGTAAATTTAAACACCATTTTTGGTAATTATATAGTACACAAAAAGCAAAGCTAACTGGATTTCTAAATGTAGTGATAAAGACAACATGGTCGATTTGTCCTTGATAATTTCCTTGTTTGACTCAATCAACCGAAGTCAAATGACACTCAAGTCAGACTATGTCAATTGAAGAAGTGATGTAAAACTTTAATTAATAGGAATTCCCAACAACAACATACGTAAAGGTTTATTGAAATGGCGAATAATAGTCGGGTAAGTGCTTAAGCCTTCTATCTTTTTTCAAATAAAGTTTTGGTATGGAGCCTAGTTAATAGAAAATATGGTACTGAGAGAGTTTTATTCCGTATTTAATCGAAATCTTTCACAAACCAAAAAGTATATTGAAATAGCCGACAATCCTTCATTTGGGCAGCAAGATTGAAGTGACAAAGAAAGTACATTGATGTTATCAAAAGTCAATGACAGCCTTAATTTTTAGAAAACGAAAATTCAACCATTGGGCTACTACTAAGCACCAAAATCGCCCCCTATAAGTCAATAAGCTCTCGTAAGAGTAAATTATAAGTTGACAAAGCAGTTGTATTTTTAAGTTCCATTTCGTTTATACCATGTTTGAGTTTACAGAGAAAAGTAGAGTTATAGAAGTAATTGCCATGGTAGCAACAATTCTAGTAACACTTATGATTATTATCATATTATTCATAGGAAGGAGACTTCTGAATAAAGGTATACCACTTTTAGCTTCTTGGGAAAAAGTTACCTAACTATGCACTGTTGATAACTGCATTTTGATTCAGTAATGAAGGGACAATGTGAAGAGGAAAGATGTCCAGGAATTTTGTCTCGCAATGTTCTCAGGAAATGCCAAAGAGGAGTCCAACTTCAAGAGCTTCAAGTGTTAGATTTTGAGAACCTGGCGGCTGCAACAAACAACTTCGATCCTGCCAATAAGCTTGGCAAGGGTGGTTTTGGTGTAGTTTACAAGGTAATGGCTATTACAATGTATTCATCCGTTGACTTTTATAGTTGCTAAGTTAATCCGTCCTTCTAGGGAAAGTTCCAAGATGGGCAGGAAGTAGCAGTGAAAAGACTTTCAAGAGCATCTAGACAAGGGATAGAAGAATTCACGAACGAGGCGACTGTGATTTCTCAACTTCAACACCGGAATCTCGTGAGGCTTCTCGGAAGCTGCATTGATGGGGAAGAGAAGATGTTAGTATATGAGTACATGCCAAACAAGAGCTTGGATATTTTACTCTTTGGTTAGAGCCCGTTCGCAGCCTTTTCTCTGTCATTTTCAATTTTCACATTAATCCCATAATCCACTAGGAAATGCATACTAATGTTGTTTTGTTATTATTTTGAGTGAAATTGTGTTAGATTCACACAATGCAAAACTTTTTGATTGGAGAAAGCGTTTCAACATTATAGAAGAGATCAGTCGAGGTCTTTTATATCTTCACACGGATTCAAGATTACGAATTGTACATAGAGACTTAAAAGCAAATAATATTTTATTAGATGAAGAACTAAACCCTAAAATTTCAGATTTTGGGTTAGCAAAGATTTTTTTTGACAATGAAAGCCAAGCCACTACTAAAAGGATATTCGGTACATAGTAAGCTATTGTTTCTTAACCAAGAGTAATAGTTTTTAAAAACATCACTCTTCAAGCAAAATTAACCATTTTTGCATTTGAATGATGAAATTCACAGCGGTTATATGGCACCCGAGTATGCAATGAGAGGACAATTTTCAGAAAAATATGATGTTTTTAGCTTTGGGGTATTGACATTAGAGATTATCAGTGGAAGAAGAAACTCAAGTTTTCATGAGGATGAGCATTCATTGAGCCTTTTGGGATACGTAAGTTGCAGTAAAACTTGATTGAATCCCAATAATAATCGACTATGCCTAACAGTTCAATCAATTGATATCAGGCATGGAAACTGTGGAATAAGGACAACATCTTGGCCTTCATAGATCCAGCTGTATCAGATTCAAGTTTTGACAGGGAAATCCTGAAATGCATACATGTTGGACTACTATCTGTGCAAAACTTTGCGACAGATAGGCCAACCATGTCAACCGTGACTTCGATGCTTAGTACTGAGACAGAAAATCTGCCGGCACCAAAGCAACCTCCATTCATTGATGAGAAAGCTGCCATTGGTCACTTTCAGTTACAAAGCCAAAATACCTGGAAGCGTTGATAAGATTTTGTTGATTGTTATAAACCTTTGCTGGTAAATAATTTGTCATTTTTTTTTGGTGGAAAAAAGAATAACATCAACTACAAGGGCCAACCATTGTCCCTTTCTACATGTAACAAATCTCTTATTTCTTCAGGAGCCTCATTAAGGATTTGGAGGCTAATTTTCCACCTCAAGCTAAGTTTAGCTAGAGGATCTGCAACCAAGTTTCTAGCTAAATTTGAAAGCTAAAGGTCTATTACAATTTCCAGCCGGTAACTTAGGCGGACAGATCAATAGGCTCATTTGACTAACGGCCCATCAGCAAATTCCCATCTTCTATGACAAAATTTTGAGCATTATCAAATATACCACTCTGGCTCAGGCATCTTCGCTACCTCAAATTCCTATTTGCGGAACATGTCACTATAATTATATTCGAACTATGCGTTTTTTCTCATGTTATAATCATTTTAAGGGGTTTAATATTTTACTAAATTATGGCACTAACACTGATCTTGGTATTCTATGTTTAAGTTCTATGATATGCAATTTTTTAAAATTTTATTTTGAGATTAAATTATTTTTATAAATTTTATGTAGAACGATAACAAAAATTTCTTACAGTCGTATACTAGTATTTCTTTATTTAAAAAAATGTTTTAAATTTTTTCTAATTAAATTTGTATCTAGTTAGTTCACGTAGCTAATTTAATAAAATATTTAATAATAGTAAATATAGATAAATATAGTTGTGATACATTAATCATTTATATTTATATAAAATTTAAAATTTCCATATATATTCATATTTGTGACTTTTCTTTATAGCTTTTTTTTCTTGAATAATATAGAAAAAATTATTTACTAGAATAATATAAAAAAATATTTAATTACTAGAATAATATGGATTGTCCATGAAAACCCCAAACAATTGACAAGTTGGGTTGACTAAGATGAATAATTGTGTCAAAGAGTCATAATCCTAAATTAGTAGCCGATATGACTGTTTGGTTTCTCGATTACTTGTCATGTTAGAATTTTAAAAGTTTTTATATTTTTAAAATTATTTTTTTAATTTTAAAGAGTTTATTTATTATAATTTTTAATTTTTTAAATATGATTTTTAATTTTTTTTAAATTATTAATTTTAAAATTTTATGTTTTTTATTTCAAATATGAAAAATTAATTTTAAAATTTATTAAAACTATTTATGTAATTTTAAAGAGTAAAAGCTGAATTGGTAAAAATTGTACAGATAATATCAATTAAATGAGCTTGGACTGTAAACAGTATTTTAAAACTTGATTTCCATTGCGCATAAATTTTAATCCAAATAATAATATCTTCCATTTTCGACTAAAGTTATATATATTAGAAGTATTAATTGCAAGGACAAATAATAATATCTATTTTTAGAAAAAATATATAAATGAGCTTGGACTGCTAATGGTGCAAATAACTTGAACTCCATCTACTATGGTTGCATCTCCATTTTCTAACCTCTAATCTCTATTTACAATGGCTGCCCTAACCATTCGAGGATTCACTACTTGCTTTTTAGTTTCAATTTTTTAAAAACATTTATATGCCATTTTAATCCATTTTAAGCTACTTGATACATTGTTTCATTATTTGGATTTGTATTTTATGCATCATCTGTTGTGTATAATATATAATCTTAAATATGTCAAATGTTTTTATACTCTTTTAAATTTTAAAATTTAGTTAGTATACTTTTAATTTTGATACATTGAATCTTTATACTTTTTTATTTAAAAATCTTGATCCCATTATTTTTTTTTGTAGTTAAAGTTAATGATGTTAAAGGTAAAGCCCAATGGAGATTTCATGGAGACCTACAAGTCTATGTTGGACAAATGGGAACAGGTATGTAAGATTAACTCTAATCTTACTATTGAAAACTCATTCCTTAAATTGGAGAATTAAAAACCGTATAAATAGATGGAGGTAAAATATTCTTTCTTTGAGGACAAAACTACAAGATTATGTTGGAAAAAATAATTCTAAAACAATGAATTAGTCTATTGTTTTCTTTCAAAACTAACCAGTGGTGATGTTTATAGCCATAAATCTATTTACATAAGTCATACTTATGCTTTGTACGAAGGGAACTAAAGTGTTCTTGGCTTTTAACCACTTGTTCTTCTCTGCTATCATTAACCTCAAAAGGTGCTAGTAATCGAAAGACAAATTATTGTCAAAAGATAGAATTTATTTGGGAAAATAATCCTTTTATATTTTGAGAGAATATTAACGTATTTAAAATGTATTTTTAACTTAGTCCTTAGTCTCTATTTATAAAGAGAATAACAAGTGTCTCAATCGAACAACTATTAACTGAATAATAATATTTAAATACGAAAAATACAACTCTGCTGGGATCTAGTGCCCTTAGTGTAGTATTTTTGTCTAAGTATACTTCTATTTTTCAAACAAATCAGTTTAATATAATATCCATTAATTACATTAGTACCTTTTGTATGTTGCCCACAATGTTTTTTCATGCAAAGCAAAATGGAAGCCACTAGTTATCTAACATTTAATTAATACTAAGTGGTATTACGTGGTTGAATCATAATACGAAAATATAACTTATATTAGTAGATAAATGGTACGTGATATTAGCGATAGGTCTTAAAAATTTATAATTAATCGTTCTTGAAACTAACTATTATCACGATGAAGGCAAGAGTACTAGTAATTACTTTCTTTTTATTAACTAGCCTAAACATTAAAGGATTTGTTTATCTAAACTACTCAACTAAACTAAGGGTGCACAGAGAGAAAATTGGGAAAAAGCTTTTCGGAATACTCGATTGATTAAGACAATACCCAAGAAAAAATCCACCTAGACTTCACTTGTTATTTGACTTTGAATCAGACGATTTATTCATTTGACTTGATTCGTAGAAATCCCTAAGTTATGTTATTATCTCTCTCGAGACTAATAACGTCTAACCCTAGGTTGATTAATTGAAATCTCTTTCTAATTGTCGTCCTAGTGTTGCACTAACTCAATCTATGGATCCCCTTATTAGGTTTCACCCTAATCCGACAAAATCTTATCACCCTATCTCTAGGTGTGCAATCAACTCTGCTTAATTACGACAAATTTACTCTTAGACAGGGTCTTTTCCTCCTCTGAATAAGAGCATTAACTTGAATCAATATCTTGGAATACTAAAACAAGAATTAAGAACACATAATTAAGAATAAGTCAAATGTTTATCATACAATTCAGATAATAATAACAAGATTTGTCTTAGGTTTCATTCCCCTTAGGTATTTAGGGGGTTTAGTTCATAATTATAAAAGAAAACATCTCAGAAAAATATTGAATACAAAACATAAAGGACCCCTGAATGGAAATTTAAGGGAGATCTTCAGTCTTGACGATGAATCCGGCTTCATAATTAACCCTTTGTGATCCCCTTTGAGCCTAACAAGCCATTAATTGATTTACCCTCAATATTAACCCATAACCCATTATTATTGAAATCCCCTAATTGATCCCTATTTTTGTCGAGATTTGATTTGAACTAATTGCTTAGCTATGTTTTATTCTTTGTTGCAATAATTAAGTTCTATGTTATTTGACTTGTTCTTAAAAAAAATACTTACATACATATTAGTAGTAATTTGTCATTTTTGAGCTTGAGTGTTAATTCCATATTCTGAGAATAAGCTCACTTGTATTCAACTGATAATTAGTTATTTTTCTAGTTAGGTGATTTCTTCAATTCAATCTCGATTCTAACCTTTTCTTTCAGCTTATGACCACACCCCCAAACCAAAGCCACGTTACAACCCTCTAAAGACCATTTTGATTGATGTTTCATCTCAATATAGTGTGGTGGAGATTTGATTTTCATGCAAGCCTATGGAAATAACTTTTCATATTGACTAATGAGTGCTTTATTTGATGTCCTTAAACACCTCAAGTGATTTGAGTAAATCTTTAGTGAGGATGTTAAACTCTGTGATATTTTGATCAAAGGTGATTACTTAGATGATGGGGGACACCTATGTTTTCATGATAAAATGCTCAACTTGGAATGTTTGAAACTTTGATGTACTTTTAGTTGAATTTTCAATGTATGATTACTTATGGATTATGTTGAGATATTATTGATAGGGATTATAAATTAAGAAGAATTTTTTTTGATTGTGAGTTGAGGATTTTGCTTGAGGACAAGCAAATGGTTGAGTGTGGAGGTATTTGATAAACCGTAATTTATACATATTTTTATCCCATGCTTAGCACATTTATGCATGGTTTCTCCTTATATTTAGTGAATCCGATGCTCCTAATCCTTTAATTTCATGTTTTATACTTAGGTGAGCATAGGAGAGTAAAAAGAGCGCGAAACGGGCCAAAAACGGAGAAAATGGACCCACATGGAAAATCAACATGGCCTGGACTTCCTCACATGGGCGTGTCACACGGTCGTGTCCATTTGTCAGGATCGAAGCATGACTTACACGGGTAGACTACACACCCATGCCTATTTAACAGCTTTGACCACAGGCTGGAGTAATCGCACATGGACGTGTCAGATTGGCGTGTCCCTATCGAGCCCAAGTATAGCCCTATTCGGAAAAGACCATTTTTGAGGGCTCTTATGTGACAGCCCTAATGTGACCCTAGTCGAAAAGTGGTTTCGGGACCACAAAACCGAGTCATAAAAATAATTAACCATCATATTTGAAGCTTATTATATGTATATATGCATGTGTGAAAATTTCATGTTTGAATTTTGTTAATTGTAAGTGAATTTTATTAAATAGGACTTGTGTGAGAAAATTTAGAAATGTGCTAGGCAAATGTTAAAGTGGCCTATTGATGCATGTTAGAAATGCTTGTACTTGCATGTCAAATTGGCCAAATTCTAGATGGTGGCCGGCCATGTTATGGACTAAAGCATATTATAATTATTTTGTGTCAACATTTTATGCTAATAATTTTATGTTACAAAATGAAATAAGGAATAAGGTTAATAAAATACTAGTTAATGGGAGGAGAAACCAAAGTTTCTCCATCCTTGCTCCTCATTGCCGTACCTAGAAGAGAAAAGCTTTGAAAAATTCAGCTATGGTGGTTAGCTAAATCAAGGTAAGTTCAAGGATGATTCTTGGATTTTTAGCATTTTTTTAGTTAGTCATTAAGTTCTTTGCTTAACCCATGACCAAAATTTGAAATGTTGTGGTGTCTTGAGCATTCGGTTTTACTTATTAAAGGATGAAATTTGAAGAGAAAATGTTTAAGAAATGGTTGTTGTTCATGTTATTTGGATGAAAAAGAAAATGATAGTTAGGTGAAGTAGAGTCTAACAAATGAGCACATATGTGCATTAGTTGCTAAATGGAGAAAAATCGGCTAACAAGTTGTGTATTAAGGCCGAATATGATTTTGGATACTATTGGGCAATGTATGTGTTTTGAATTGATGGAATGGAGAGGATGCTTTAATTGTGTTATGAACAATTATATGTTAAATTAAGGTTTGCTAAGCTAGCTACTAAGGTGAAATGCAAATGTTAGCATTTGATTTGGTAATAATCTGCTTGGGGACAGCAGCAGTAAGGTGATTTTGGAAAATCGCCATAATTTGTAGGAGTTGAATTAGAAGCTGAGTAAATTATGTCATTAAAGCTTGAAGAGTCTAGTTTCTTACAAAAGAAACTATAAAAACAAAAGAGTTACTGATCTTGAGATATTTGAAGTATTGTGGGGCTGAGTCAAAATGACTACTAGATTCCCTGTTATGTCTTTATAAAATCAGTATAAATTGTACAAAAAATGGCCCTAAGATAAAATTTATGTTCTTAGACTCCTTAATGAGTCTAGTTTCAAATGAAATAAACAAGAACATATTTTGAATTCTGTAAAATGAGAAATTTGATTCGTAGTGAAGGATAGTCAGTTTAGTCAAACAGTGAAACAAGGTGAACTTTAAGAAAAATCTGGTATTGTTGGGCTAAACTAAAAATTCTAAAAATTTTATGGATAATAGATAAATGAGTCTTCTGTCACGAAAAATTTACGGCAATTGATTTGGAGTTTCGTAGCTCCATTTATAAAAACTTTAGTGACTGTTGCTCAGGAAGTCAGCTTATAGGGAAATTGTAATTATATTGTAAACATTAATGAAAATTTGCTAATGAATTATTTATTGATTTTTATAAAGCTTACTATAATCTATGTGTGTGAAAGTCGAATCTATATGTATTATATTCTGAAAGTAATACTTGAATAGTCGATTAATGACTAGTTTAAAATTTGTTGAACTTAAGCTCAAGAGCATAGGGGGGCAATTTCAGATAAGGGAAAGAAAAAAGTAATCGAATAGCCGTTGAAGTCGTTCGACAACATTCGAGGTAAGTCTTTGAGTAATGAAACTTAGTTTATGATTTGATTAAGTCATGTCATATAAGCATAACGAATAAACGGAGATATAATGATTAATTTATACTTATGACGGGTGGCCGAATGTGTATAGAGATCATGTTAGAAAGCCACTCAAAATCATGCTCTTGTATGTGGCTATTGAGCTGAAATTGGTAAGGTTTGATAAGTGTCTTGTGTTTGAGCTTTAGTAATGAAAATGAAATATGGATGTGTCATGATTTATTGATATATGTGCATGAGTATTCGAATGATATCTGGGGTAAGTCCCGAAGGCATTCATGCTAGTGATTATATCCGGGCTAAGTTCCGAAGGCATTTGTGCTATTGATTATATCCGGGCTAAGTCTCGAAGGCATTTGTGCTAGTGATTATATCCGGGCTAAGTCCCGAAGGCTTTGTGCTATTGACTATATCCGGGCTAAGACCCGAAGGCATTTGTGCGAGTTGCTATATCCGGCTAAATCCCGAAGGTACTTGGGTTTGGAAGTGAGCGATCTTGCTGTAATAATTTCAATTAATATGCTCATAAAATCCAAACGATAAGGTATGTTTCGTATATGCATCGGAAAGGTTGATTCCTTTTAAATAGTATTCGCTCAATTGATTAACGAACTTCCGACCTCTAGTTAGGTTTGATTCCCTGTGTATGAATATAATGGTTGAAGCGTGAAGTAAGTATGATTTTGAGAACATGCATATATGCAATTATTCATTTAGTCATATGAACGCTATACTTTAGTCATAAATAATTTCATTACTTGAACTTACTAAGCATTAAAATGCTTACTCTGTTACTTTGATTCTCTGTTTTATAGATTTTGTTCGTCAGCTATCGGACTCGGGAGTGTCAAAGTCGAAGTCATCCACACTATCTAAGCCACTTTGGTACTATTTTAGTTCAATTTTGAAAATGGCATGTATAGGGCTGACCCTTGTTGTTAATTAAGTACCCTTGGTAATGTGTATTCGTATAGCCATGCGAAAATGGCTCGTATATTTCGAAGTATAACATTATGGTCTCGGATATGGTTATTAAATGGTGTGAAAATGTTTGGTAATGACTAGCCATTGGTATGGCCAATCATGGTCCTATTGGTGCTACGTACGCCATGGCTAATCGGGATTACCCTTGATAAAAATGTATGTCAATTTGCTATTTGATTCATGGAAAATTATGAAATAGGTAAAAATGTACCTTAAAATAGATGTTGACAGCAGCAATTATGTAAGTTGGAAAAATCACTAAAAATAGTAGGAGTGGAATTAAATAGTGAATAAATTATGTAATCGAATCTTGATGAGTCTATTTTCATATGAAAGAAACGAAACGACTACATGAGCCGTATTTTATGAGATGTTTAAGTTTTGGTGAAACAGGGCCAGAGCGTTTTCTGAATCCCCTGTCCTAAGTTTAAAAAATTACCATAAATTAACCAGAGACAATTAGAAGTCATTCTTTATATATATAGATTCCTTTTTGAGTCTAGTTTCGTTAGAAACAAATGGCATAAGTATCGAAGCTCTGTACAGGGAGATATCTAAGTCGTAATGCATGAAGGTCAGAGTAGTCGAACCTTGAAAAAGGGGAGACTTTAACTAATAAAATGTACTAATTGGCTCGACTAAAAATTCTAGAAAAAAATTTTTAGATGGAAATATGAGTCTAGTTTTAGGAAAAATTTACGGAATTGGTTTTCGAGTTTTTGAACTCAAGATATGATTTTTAAAGCGACAGTGATGCAGTTGGCCAGCTTGTCTGGAAATTTTAAAATGAACTGTGTAAGCAAATGAATTAAGTCCGTTCACACCTCGTGTTCGACTCCGGCAACAATCTCGGGTACGGGGTGTTACAAATTTTATTGGTATCAGAGCTATGGTTTAGTCGATTCTAGGACTACCGTAATACGTTCGGGTTTAGCTATACATGCCATTATGTGTTTATTGATAGTGTGGTGATTTCTGACAGTTAAAAATGTGTTTACTTGTAGTAATGGATCCCGATCCCAACCGAGCGGTAGCTAATGATGTTGAGAGTGTAGCGCCTGCTCCCGCGCAAGGGACAGCGCCGACGGACTCTCAACCTATTGCTAGTAATCAGAATGATGAAGCTAGACAAGCTTTTTATAGCATAATGAATGACTGGTTCAATCAGTACATTCGAACTAATACGGCTGTTCCACAACCCCCATTCCCGACTAATACAGCCCCTGCACCTACGATACCTCCAGTAACTGACCAAATAAGGTTAAATAAACCCCCAGTTGACAGAATCCAAAAACACGGGGCTACTGAATTTAAGGCTACAATAGCGATGATGCCGAGCAAGCTGAATTTTGGATGGACAACACTATTCGGGTACTTGATGAACTATCTTGCACACCCGATGAATGCCTTAAGTGTACTATCTCCTTGCTACGAGATTCTGCCTACTATTGGTGGAATACGTTGATTTCTGTTGTGCCCAGAGAACAAGTAACTTGGGAGTTTTTCCAAACCGAGTTTCGAAAAAAGTATATCAGCCAGAGATTCATTGATCAAAAACGGAAAGAATTTCTTGAACTTAAACAAGGTTCCATGTCGGTTACTGATTATGAACGAAAGTTTGTAAGGCTTAGCCGGTACGCTCGAGAATGCATTTCCTCAGAAGCCGTAATGTGCAAACGTTTCGAAGATGGACTGAACGAAGATATAAAACTGTGTGTTGGCATTTTAGAAATCAGAGAATTTGTGGTACTTGTCGAGCGAGCTTGCAAAGCCGAAGAGCTCAGTAAGGAGAAAAGAAAAGCTGATATGGGAGCAAAGGAGTTTCGTAAGAGATCTTTGGGGAAGCCCTTTCAACAGTCATCAAAGAAATTTAGAGATGATTTAGGCCGATCTAAAGGCACTTCGGGCTTTTCTAGACGAGATTGTGATCGACCCCCTGTGAGTACACGAGTCACTTCGGTTGCCAGTGTTGGAAACGATCGTCGAGACAGAACAGAGTGCCAGTATTGTGGTAACTGGCATTCGGGGAGTTGTAGATTCCATGACCGCTCCTGTTATAAGTGCGGAGCAGCTGACCACTTTATCAAGGATTGCCCGAGACTGTCTAAACAGAACGTAAATCAGAGTGGGAAACCGGGTGCTACTACTAGTCGAGGTAGACCATCTAAATATGCGGGGAATGCTAGTGGCGGTCAGAGAGGATCTAGAGATGTTACCACCAGATCTGAGGCTCGTGCTCCTGCTAGAGCTTATGCTATACGTGCACGCGAGGATGCTTCTTCGCCTGATGTTATTACTGGTACTTTCACTCTCTTTGATACTAATGTGATTGCTTTGATTGACCCTGGTTCTACTCATTCTTATATATGTGAGACTCTAGTATCCAGTAAGACTTTACCTGTTGAGTCTACTGAGTTCGTTATTAGAGTGTCGAATCCCTTGGGTCATTATGTGCTTGTTGATAAAGTGTGTAAGAAATGCCCCCTAGTAATTCGAGGTTCTTGTTTTTCGGCTGACTTGATGCTTTTACCGTTTGATGAATTTGATGTTATTCTCGGTTTGGATTGGTTGACCGTGCATGATGCGGTTGTGAATTGCAAAAGCAAGACTATTGATTTGAAGTGTGCAAATAATGAGATAATCCGAGTTGAGTCCACTGTCTTGAATGGATTGCCAACAATAATATCTTCGATGTTAGCTCAAAAATATGTGAGAAAGGGGTGTGCAGCATATCTTGCATACGTACTTGATAATGAAGAATCAAGAAAGAAACTTGAGTCAGCACCAGTGGTTTGTGAATATCCGGATGTTTTTCCCGAAGAATTACCAGGGTTACCACCTGTTCGGAAGGTAGAGTTTGGCATCGAACTTGTACCTGGGACTACACCGATTTCGATAGCTCCGTATCGTATGGCACCGATGGAATTAAAGGAATTGAAAGCTCAGTTACAAGAGTTGACGGATAGAGGTTTCGCTCGACCAAGTTTCTCACCTTGGGGTGCACCAGTATTGTTTGTGAAAAAGAAGGACGGAACCATGAGGTTGTGCATCGACTATCGTCAGCTGAATAAAGTGACAATAAAGAATAAATATCCATTACTGCGTATTGATGATTTGTTTGATCAACTAAATGGAGCCTCAGTGTTTTCAAAGATAGATTTGAGATTGGGCTATTATCAGTTGCGAATTTGAGATTCGGATATACCCAAAACTGCTTTCAGAACGAGATACGGTCACTACGAGTTCTTAGTGATGCCGTTTGGGCTCACTAATGCCCCTGTGGTATTTATGGATCTGATGAATCAGATCTTCAGACCGTTTTTGGATCGGTTTGTAGTTGTGTTTATCGATGATATTTTGGTCTATTCGAGAAATGAAACCGATCATGCTGAACACCTGGGGTTAGTGTTGCAGATTTTACGGGATAAGCAGTTATATGCTAAGTTCAGTAAGTGTGAGTTCTGGTTAAGAGAGGTGAGCTTCTTGGGTCATGTGGTATCTACATCGGGTATTCGAGTTGATCTGAGCAAAATTTCAGCCATACTTAACTGGAAGCCTCCGATAAATATTACTGAGGTTCGGAGCTTTTTGGGACTTGCCGATTACTACAGAAGGTTCGTAAAAGGTTTCTCGATGATAGCCACAACAATGACGAAAATACTTCAGAAAGATGTTAAGTTTGAATGGACAGAAAAATGTGAGAAAAGTTTCGATCAACTAAAAGCTTATTTGATTGAAGCTTCAGTACTAGTGCAGCCTGAATCAGGCAAAGAGTTTGTCATTTACAGTGACGCATCCTTACTTGGGTTGGGTTGTGTATTGATGCAAGAAGGTTGAGTTGTAGCTTATGCGTCGAGGCAATTGAAGCCACATGAGAAAAATTATCCAACCCATGATCTCGAATTAGTTGTCATCGTTTTCGCTTTGAAAATATGGAGACATTATTTATTTGGTGAGAAGTGCCATGTATTTTCGGATCACAAAAGTCTCAAATATTTGATGACTCAAAGAGATTTGAATTTGCGAAAAAGACGTTGGCTCGAGTTGTTGAAAGACTATGAGCTTGTCATTGACTATCACCCGGGAAAGGCTAATGTGGTTGTGGATGCTTTAAGTCGTAAATCACTGTTTGCTTTACGAGCGATGAATGTATACCTGTCTGTTCTATCCGACAATGTGTTAGTAGCAGAATTAAAGGCCAAACCATTGTTGATTCATCAAATTCGTGAAGCTCAGAAAGTCGATGATGAATTGGTTGCAAAACGGGCTGAATGTGTTTTGAACATGAAATCAGAGTTTTAAATTGACGACGACGATTGTCTGAGGTTCAGAATTCGTTTGTGTGTCCCAAGAAATGCAGAGCTTATTTCGATGATTCTGAACGAAGCTCATTGTAGCTGAATGTCAATTCACCCGGGGAGTACGAAAATGTACAATGATCTGAGACGTCAGTTTTGGTGGCCTGGTATGAAACGAGACATTTTTGACTTTGTTTTGAAGTGTTTAATATGTCAACAAGTCAAAGCGGAACATCAAGTGCCTACAGGTTTACTTCAGCCGATCATGATACCTGAATGGAAATGAGATAGAGTCACGATGGATTTTGTATCTGGGTTGCCATTGTCGGCAAGTAAGAAAGACGCGATTTGGGTTGTTGTTGATAGACTGACAAAGTCAGCTCATTTTATTCCCGTGCGTACAGATTATTCACTGGATAAACTAGCTGAATTGTATGTTTCTCAGATTGTAAGATTACACGGGGTACCTATTTCTATTGTGTCGGATAGAGATCCGAGATTCACCTCGCGATTTTGGAAGAAATTGCAAGAAGCTTTGGGTACCAAGTTGCATTTTAGCACCGCTTTTCACCCCCAGACGGATGGTCAATCTGAGCGGATAATTCAGATACTCGAGGATATGTTGAGATGTTGCATCCTTGAGTTTAGTGGTTCGTGGGAACGGTATTTACCTTTGATTGAATTCGCTTACAACAATAGTTTTCAGTCAAGCATTAAGATGGCACCTTACGAGGCTTTGTATGGTCGTAAATGCCGTACACCGTTGTTTTGGACCGAGCTTAGTGAAAATAAAATCTTCGGGGTTGATTTGATTAAAGATGCTGAACAGAAAGTAAAAATAATTCGTGAAAGTCTGAAGACAGCTTCAGATCGTCAGAAGTCGTACGCAGATTTGAAATGAAAAGACATTAAGTATCAAGTGGGAGATAAAGTGTTTCTTCAGGTTTCACCTTGGAAAAAGATACTCAGATTTGGCTGTAAGGGCAAATTAAGTCCAAGGTTCATTGGGCCATATGAAATATCCGAACGAGTTGGTCCAGTTGTATATAGGTTGATTTTACCCCCTGAACTTGAAAGGATTCACAACGTTTTTCATGTTTCGATGCTTCGACGTTACAGATCTGATCCTTCGCACATAATAAACCCATCTGAGGTTGAAATTCAAGCCGATATGAGTTATGAAGAAGAACCGATTCGTATTCTAGCTTGTGAAGTGAAAGAGTTGCGAAACAAAAGGGTTCCGTTAGTAAAGGTGTTATGGCTCAAACACGGGGTCGAAGAAGCTACTTGGGAAACCGAGAACTCTATGAAAGAACGATACCCAAACCTATTTACCGGTAAGATTTTTGGGGACGAAAATTTCTTAAGTGGGGGAGAGTTGTGACAGCCCTAATGTGACCCTAGTCGGAAAGTGGTTTCGGGACCACAAAACCGAGTCATAAAAATAATTAACCGTCATATTTGAAGTTTATTATATGTATATATGCATGTGTGAAAATTTCATGTTTAAATTTTGTTAATTGTAAGTGAATTTTATTAAATAGGACTTGTGTGAGAAAATTTAGAAATGTGCTAGGCAAATGTTAAAGTGGCCTATTGATGCATGTTAGAAATGCTTGTACTTGCATGTCAAATTGGCCAAATTCTAGATGGTGGCCGGCCATGTTATGGACTAAAGCATATTATAATTATTTTGTGTCAACATTTTATGCTAATAATTTTATGTTGCAAAATGAAATAAGGAATAAGGTTAATAAAATACTAGTTAATGGGAGGAGAAACCAAAGTTTATCCATCCTTGCTCCTCATTGCCGTACCTAGAAGAGAAAAGCTTTGAAAAATTCAGCTATGGTGGTTAGCTAAATCAAGGTAAGTTCAAGGATGATTCTTGGATTTTTAGCATTTTTTTAGTTAGTCATTAAGTTCTTTGCTTAACCCATGACCAAAATTTGAAATGTTGTGGTGTCTTGAGCATTCGGTTTTAGTTATTAAAGGATGAGATTGGGTTATAGTCTTTATGTTTTATGAAGAATTGTTGAAGAGAAAATGTTCAAGAAATGGTTGTTGTTCATGTTATTTGGATGAAAAAGAAAATGGTAGTTAGGTGAAGCAGAGTCTAACAAATGAGCACATATGTGCATTAGTTGCTAAATGGAGAAAAATTGGCTAACAAGTTGTGTACTAAGGCCGAATATGATTTTGGATACTATTGGGCAATGTATGTGTTTTGAATTGATGGAATGGAGAGGATGCTTTAATTGTGTTATGAACAATTATATGTTAAATTAAGGTTTGCTAAGCTAGCTACTAAGGTGAAATGCAAATGTTAGCATTTGATTTGGTAATAATCTGCTTGGGGACAGCAGCAGTAAGGTGATTTTGGAAAATTGCCATAATTCGTAGGAGTTGAATTAGAAGCTGAGTAAATTATGTCATTAAATCTTGAAGAGTCTACTTTCTTAAAAAAGAAACTATAAAAACAAAAGAGTTACCGATCTTGAGATATTTGAAGTATTGTGGGGCTGAGTCAAAATGACTACTAGATTCCCTGTTCTGTTTTTATAAAATCAGTATAAATTGTACAAAAATGGCCCTAAGATAAAATTTATGTGCTTAGACTCCTTAACGAGTCTAGTTTCAAATGAAATAAACAAGAACATATTTTGAATTCTGTACAATGAGAAATTTGATTCGTAGTGAAGGATAGTCAGTTTAGTCAAACAGTGAAACAAGGTGAAATTTAAGAAAAATCTGGTATTGTTGGGCTAAACTAAAAATTCTAAAAATTTTATGGATAATAGATAAACGAGTCTTATATCAAGAAAAATTTACAACAATTGATTTGGAGTTTCGTAGCTCCAGTTATAAAAACTTTAGTGACTGTTGCTCAGGAAGTCAGCTTATAGGGAAATTGTAATTATATTGTAAACATTAATGAAAATTTGCTAATGAATTATTTATTGATTTTTATAAAGCTTACTATAATCTATGTGTGTGAAAGTTAAATCTATATGTATTATATTCTGAAAGTAATACTTGAATAGTCGATTAATGACTAGTTTAAAATTTGTTGAACTTAAGCTCAAGAGCATAGGGGGGCAATTTCAGATAAGGGAAAGGAAAAAGTAATCGAATAGCCGTTGAAGTCGTTCGACAACGTTCGAGGTAAGTCTTCAAGTAATGAAACTTAGTTTATGATTTGATTAAGTCATGTCATATAAGCATAACGAATAAACGGAGATATAATGATTAGTTTATACTTATGACGGGTGGCCGAATGTGTATAGAGATCATGTTAGAAAGCCACTCAAAATCATGCTCTTTGTATGTGGCTATTGAGCCGAAATTGGTAAGGTTTGATAAGTGTCTTGTGTTTGAGCTTTAGTAATGAAAATGAAATATGGATGTGTCATGATTTATTGATATATGTGCATGAGTATTCGAATGATATCCGAGTTAAGTCCCGAAGGCATTTATGCTAGTGATTATATCCAGGCTAAGTCCCGAAGGCATTTGTGCTATTGATTATATCCGGTCGAAGTCTCGAAGGCATTTGTGCTAGTGATTATATCCGGGCTAAGTCCCGAAGGCTTTTGTGCTATTGACTATATCCGGGCTAAGACCCGAAGGCATTTGTGCGAGTTGCTATATCCGGCTAAATCCCGAAGGTACTTGGGTTTGGAAGTGAGCGATCTTGCTGTAATAATTTCAATTAATACGATCATAAAATCGAAACGATAAGGTATGTTTCGTATGTGCATCGGAAAGGTTGATTCCTTTTAAATAGTATTCACTCAATTGATTAACGAACTTCCGACCTCTAGTTAGGTTTGATTCCCTGTGTATGAATATAATGGTTGAAGCGTGAAGTAAGTATGATTTTGAGAACATGCATATATGCAATTATTCATTTAGTCATATGAACGCTATACTTTAGTCGTAAATAATTTCATTAGTTGAACTTACTAAGCATTAAAATGCTTACTCTGTTACTTTGATTCTCTGTTTTATAGATTTTGTTCGTCAACTATCGGACTCGGGAGTGTCAAAGTCGAAGTCATCCATGTAACAGCCCAAAATTGACCCTAGTCGGGAAGTGGTTTCGGGACCACAAAACCGAGTTACAAGAAAATTTATTTTAATTTTAATTGCATATATTAAATGTGGTAGTGTATGTGTGGAAGTAATAAAGGTCTAAAATTAGCCTTAGGAATGTGGATTTTCATGAAAGGACTTAGTTGAGAAATTTAGAAAAGATGATAGATAAATTGAAAGGATTAAATAATAACAAGGTGAGAAAGTTTGGGTTTGCATGTCAAGGTGCCCAATTCTTGATAGGTGGCCGGCCAAGCATGGTTCCATTCCTCCAAGTTTATGTTGTTTATTATTTAATATTGGTAAGTAGATTAGAAAATAAAAGAAGTGAATTAAAAAGAAATAAAGGATGAATAAAATAAGGGAGGAAGAAGGAGTGTTCATCCTTTTCCTTACCACAATAGCCGTACCTAAAGAAAGAAAAAAGAAGAAAGTGAAGCAAAGGCATTCGGCCTTTTGAATGAAGAGGAGGTTAGTAAATTTTGTTAATTTTTCTTTTGAAATAATAGTTGTTTGGGTTAATCATCACGTTTTTCTTACCTAGCCATACTAAAATTTTGAATTTAGAGTGTTGGATGGAGCTTTCGGTTATGGTATGTGTGAGAAGAACTTGATTTTTCTTACCTTTAAGTTTTGATGGATAAAGAAACAAAAGGTTGTTGATGAAAGAAATTAATGTGTTAAGAGATTTTATGAAACTTATTCATGTTTATGTATGTTATATGCATTGAAAATGGTTGATGATTTTGGAGGTGATTAGCTTGAATCGGCCATGGTATATCCATAAACACGATCTATGCTTGTTATGTTACTCATGGTTAAAACAATTCGGCTATGACATTCGGCCATGGATGGTTGTATTTCTTTGATGTCGTTTTTGATGCTTTAGGGTATTGAGGGTTGATTATAGATGAGGTGAGTTTCTTGATTTAAAATTTGATGGATGTTAAGCTAATTAGGCAACCAAAGGTTCAATATTTTTGCTATGTGGTCATATGTGCATTTCGGCCATGGTCTTTGTTTGAATTTGAGATTTGTAATGTGATTTTCCTAAATTTTCTATGAATTTTTGGTTGTTGATTCCATGGTAATGGTATATTGAATCCATGACTTGAATCCATGAAAATTTAGTAAGGTTGCATTCGGCAACTTGCTTGGAATTAAAAATTGATGTCTAAGCTTGGGTGATTTCGATGATGATATATATATTCATAAGTATATTTAGTTGATTCGGCTTTGGTAGTTGCATGAGGTTATTAGTCGAATATACTAACATACATATACATGTGAAATTGGATTGTAAATATTTAGCAAGGTGGTTAAACTAGTTAAATTATTGATTTAGCTCAAGGAGTTAAAGGAGGTGAATCGAGCAAAGGCAAAGAAAAGGTTATCGAGTAGCCGAGTTGGAACCGTCTTACCCAACACGAGGTAAGTCATTAAGCATGTAGTTGGTATTATTTCAATGGTCATAATGTTTATGTATTGATGCTGAATGGAATGAATAAATATACATATATATATGTGCATGTACGTATGTGATGATGAAATTGTTGAATGAAAGAAAAGAGGTAAGATGTACTGAGTTGTTGATCTCGGCACTAAACGTGCGGGATAACCATTTATGACCATGAGATTGGCGCTAAGTGCGCGGGATTAAATTGTACAGCACTAAGTGTGCGATTTGACTATGTTGCACTAAGTGTGCGAAATGAATATGATGCACTAAGTGTGCGAATTGACCATGCGGCACTAAGTGTGCGAGTTTGACTATGTAGCACTAAGTGTGCGATTTGATTATGTAGCACTAAGTGTGCGAGTTGATTATATAGCACTAAGTGTGCGGACTCGATATACATTCGTGAATCATTATGGACACTATGTGTGCGATACTATTGAGTCGATCGCAGACAGCAGATCGGGTAAGTGTCTTGAGTACATGGCTAATAGGTGCTATGCTTATACTTGGTGTTGAGCTCGGTAAGTTGAACCTATGTGACAAATATACTTGAAGTCACGTACATAAAATTTATCGTAGAATGGGTGAAAGGCCGTTTAGTTGTATGTTTGTAACGAAAATAAAATGATTTATGAAAATGCCTTGAATATCCTATTGATGAGTATGTGGATTGTGAATGCATAAATTGGTATGAAATTGAATCGATAGGTTGGAGGAACTATGGTATGGTTCGGTATGGATGGAGTAAATTGTCTCGTTCCATTTTGTTTCCTCTAGTGATAATGTTATTGATGGATGGTAGTGCATTGCTTTTGACTTACTGAGTTATAAACTCACTCGGTGTTTCCTTGTCACCCATTATAGGTTGCTTGGACTCATCTATTTTTGCGGGGTCAGGCCGTCATCGAAGTCATCACACCGGATAGCAAGTTTTGGTATTTTCTTCTTAGTTGGCTTAGAAGAACATTTTGGCATGTATAAGCTATTACGTTGTGTTTGAATTTTGGCATGTAAACTTTAAGCCATGCGAAAATGGCACGAATGTTCGATTGAGTTGGATCAAGGGTAGGCATGAGATGGACCTAGTTACTTTCGTAACAGATGCTGGCAGCAGCAGTGTCATGAGATTGAAAAATCACTAAAAATAGTAGGAGTGGAATTAATTGATGAATAAATTATGTAATCGAAGCTCGATGAGTCTGCTTTCATGAGGAAGTAACGAAAAGATCATATGGGCAGTATATTAAGAGATAATCAGATTATTGTGGGACAGGGCCAGAACGGTTTCTGGATTCCCTGCTCCGACTTTGGAAATTCATTACAAATTAACCAGAGATAATTAGGGGTTGTACCATATATGTACAGATTCCTCTCTGAGTCTAGTTTTCATAGAAACAAACGGCATCAGTATTGAAGCCCCGTGCAGGGAGATATCCAAGTCGTAATGGGCAAAGGTCAGTGTAGTCGACCCCTGCAACTTGGGAGACTTTGACTAATAAACTGTACTAATTGGCCCGACCAAAAATTCTAGAAAAAAATACATAGATGGGCACATGAGTCTAGTTTCTGGGAAAAATTACGAAACTGATTTTCAAGTTACGAAACTCAAGATATGATTTTTAAAACGACTAGTACACAGATTGGGCAGTGTCTGGAAAATAAATTTTGTAAGGGGTTAAAGTCAGTTAACACCTCGTGTTCGACTCCGGTGTCGGTTTCGGGTTCGGGGTGTTACATTTTATTGGTATCAGAGCTATGGTTTAGTCGGTTCTAGGACTACCATAGCACGTATGAGTCTAGCTATACATGCCTTAATGTTAATGTTTAAAAGGGTGATGACTTCTGACGGTTGAAATGTTTTTGTTTTGATTAGTAAATGGATCCCGGTGAAGAAAGAACCCTAGCGGATGACGTTGAGAGCGTAGCGGCTGCTCCTGCACAAGGGACGCCGCCTGTTGAACCTCAGTCATCTGCGAATAATCAAGGTGAGGGGGCTAAACAAGCCTTCTTTACCATGATGAATGAGTGGGTTGCGCAATATGCCCGAACCAACCCGGCTGTCCAACAATTCCCAAATTTGAATAATCCACCCCAAGAGCCTGTAATGCCATCAGTCGCTGATCCTGTGAGGCTGAGTAAGCCACCTGTAGACTTGATTAGGAAGCGTGGGGCCGAGGAGTTCAAGGCCATAGTAACTGATGATGCCGAAAGGGCTGAGTTCTGGCTTGATAATACCATTCGGGTGTTCGATGAATTGTCATGCACACCCGATGAATGTCTAAAATGTGCTGTATCTTTGTTGCGAGACTCAGCCTACTATTGGTGGAGGACCTTGATTTCCATAGCCCCGAACGAGCGAGTAACTTGGGACTTCTTTCAAACGGAATTCCGGAAGAAATTTATTAGCCAACGGTTCATTGATCAGAAGCGTAAGGAGTTCTTGGAACTCAAGCAAGGCCGTATGACTGTATCTGAATACGAACATGAATTCGTAAGACTCAGTAGGTATGCCCGGGAGTGTGTAGCTGATGAGGTTGCTATGTGCAAAAGATTCGAGGAAGGATTGAATGAAGATTTAAAGCTACTAATGGGTATTTTGGAAATAAAGGAATTCGTAACACTAGTCGAACGGGCCTGCAAGGCGGAAGAACTTGGAAAGGAGAAGAGGAAGGCTGAATTTGAAGCTAGAGATTATCGTAAAAGATCGACGGGTAAAGCTCCGTTCTCAGCTGTAAAGAAGTTCAGGGAGGACATTAATAAGTCGAGGGCGACTGCGGGAATTTCCATCAGGGCAAGACCATCGATGGGCTCCCGAGCTACTTCGGTAGCTAGTGTGGGCAATAATCGTCACGAGAAACCTGAATGTCCCCAATGTGGAAGACGACACCTAGGTGAATGTTGGGGCAAGTCTACTAGCAGGGCCTGTTACGGATGCGGTTCGAAGGACCACTTCATTAGAGATTGCACGGAGCTGGATGAGAAGAATAAGATTCAAGGTGCAAGACCTAGTGGAGTGACATCTAGAGGTAGACCACCGAGAATTTTAGGAGGCAGGGTGGTAGTCAGAGGGGGCCTCTGATACGGCCGATCGAGCCGAGAACCGTACTCCTGCTAGAGCTTATGCCATTCGCGCACGAGAGGAGGCATCCTCCCCCGACGTCATCACTGGTACCTTCACTCTCTTTGATACTAATGTGATTGCATTAATTGACCCTGGTTCTACTCATTCATATGTATGCGAAACCTTAGCAACCAGTAAGACTCTACCTGTTGAGTCTACTGAGCTCGTAATTCGAGTATCAAACCCTTTGGGTCAATGCGTACTTGTTGATAAAGTGTGTAAGAGATGCCCTCTAATAATCCGAGAATCCTGTTTTCTGGCCGATTTGATGCTTTTGCCGTTCGACGAGTTTGATGTTATTCTTGGTTTGGATTGGTTAACCGCGCATGATGCGGTTGTGAATTGCAAAAGCAAGACTATCGATTTGAGGTGCGCAAATAACGAAATAATCCGAGTTGAGTCTGCGGACTTAAGGGGGTTGCCAGCTGTAATATCAGCAATGTTGGCCCAGAAATATGTAAGGAAAGGGTGCGAAGCATACCTCGCGTATGTACTTGATGACAAGGAGTTAAAAAAGAAACCCGAATCGGTGCCGGTGGTCTGTGAATACCCGGATGTTTTTCCTGAAGAGTTACCGGGTTTGCCACCTGTTCGGGAGGTAGAGTTTGGCATTGAGCTTGTACCTAGAACTACGCCAATTTTGATCGCTCCGTATCGTATGGCACTAACCGAGTTAAAAGAGTTGAAAGCTCAGTTGCAAGAATTGACGGATAGAGGTTTCGCTCGACCGAGTTTCTCACCTTGGGGTGCACCAGTATTGTTCGTGAAAAAGAAGGACGGAACCATGAGGTTGTGCATTGATTATCGTCAACTGAATAAAGTGACGATAAAGAATAAGTACCCGTTACCGCGTATTGATGATCTGTTCGATCAATTAAAGGAGCATCGGTGTTTTCAAAGATAGATTTGAGATCGGGTTATTATCAGTTGCGGATTCGAGATTCGGACGTACCCAAAACTGCTTTCAGAACTAGGTACGGTCACTACGAGTTCTTAGTGATGCCGTTTGGGCTCACTAATGCCCCGGCGGTGTTTATGGATTTGATGAATCGGATCTTCAGGCCGTATTTGGATCGGTTCGTAGTTGTGTTTATTGATGACATCTTGGTCTATTCAAGAGATGAGACCGAACATGCTGAGCATCTGAGGCTAGTGTTGCAAATTTTGCGGGATAAGCAGTTATATGCTAAGTTCAGTAAGTGTGAGTTCTGGTTAAGAGAGGTTAGCTTCTTGGTCATGTGGTATCCGCATCGGGTATTCGGGTTGACCCAAGCAAAATTTCAGCCATACTTAACTGGAAGCCTCCGAGAATGTTACTGAAGTCCGGAGCTTTCTAGGGCTCGCCAGTTATTACCGACGATTTGTCAAAGGTTTCTCGATGATAGCCACACCAATGACGAAGCTACTTCAGAAGGATGTTAAGTTCGAATGGACCAGAAATGTAGAAACTTCG